>NW_028261389.1:41910260-41915260 GCF_051295495.1 Thamnophis sirtalis | reverse complement strand
GCACATATTTGCAGTTTTACTTTAGATTTTTTAAATTTAACGCTGATATCTAAACTTCTAGATATCCTGGTAGACCTGGTGTCTATCTTTGCCATTCAATGGGAAATATCTGATACCAAAACAGTGATGAAGAGTTATGTATTTACTTGGTGTGATGCTTTGGGGTTTTGTTTTGCAAGCAACTATTTTCTACACTTTATAATTAATAGATTTGAGTCATCATGAGTAAGGTTTTCTCCTTTATCTAAAACAGTTTGTGATATGAAATGTGTTCAGCTATTGAAACCTCAAAATTATTGTTGATTACTTGAACCTAAAATGATTATTCATTTTCAAACCATTAATGTAAGATGGCAGGTAGCAATAATAATAATATAATATAAATAGTAGAATAGTAGAAATAATAATATAATAGAGAAAAGTTTTATATGTTTATTTTTTCTAGTGATATTGTGGCAACAATCTTTTAAAGACATAATTTCTCTTTCTCTAGTATGTGAAGAGAATCTGTGTCCTTCACCTTTTCTGAATTGCTCTGCTGATATGAAACTGATTAAAAAAAGAGTTCCTGGACAGTGTTGCCCAGACTGGAATTGCGGTATCTATAATTTGCTTTTTCCTCATAATTAAATAAATGAATAAAATGCAACTTCTATTGATATGGTCATAGTGAACCCTCCTCTCTTATTTTCCCCAGAATGTGATTGTGAGAATGGTACTGTACCAAGCTGTAAGTTGGTAAGAAATGTTTACTTTTATAATACTTTTGGAATTTTTCCCCCCATTTTAAATGTTTCTATGCTACCATATCCTACAATGACAGCAATTATAAGTTTTCAAATCATGTAAAATAAATAAAATTATGGTATATCATTGTATGAAATGAAAATATCTTGTCAGAACTGAGATATACTGTGCAGTGAATTCTGATAAAATCAGAGCTAATGATAGATATAAGTAGCAGAATGTTGGTAAACACTGACACTTGTTAAATAAGCTTTCAGAAATAGTTCTGTAGCCAATCCATGTCAAAGCAATGTTAAAGTGAGAATGCCTGTAAAGAAGGCTGAGACTGAGTGTAGAAAGTCACAGAAATATGGGCCATAAATGAATAATGACATATATATAGACAGTAAATTAGAGATAGATGATAGATAGATGATAGATAGATGATAGATGATAGATGATAGATAGATAGATAGATAGATAGATAGATAGATAGATAGATAGATAGATAGATAGATAGATAGATAGATAGAGGTATATTATGCTATAGAACTCTAAACCTAACCCTATAGAATGCCTTGGGGCAACCTAACACCTACAAAAACATCCACAGCATTGATCAATCAACCAATTGGTCTTTTATATAGTTGTGACACACACACAAAAATGGTCAGATATTTGATCACACACTCATGATTGCCATTTTTAATTACATTTTGTGGACTCCCTGCAATTACACCTGTTTAGTTGCCTTCCCTGAATATGCAGCTGTAACAAGATTGAAAAGCAACAGCAGCTCCCATTTGACTTTCTCATTTCTGGTGAATATCAATGTAGTTTGAGTTTTGTAGAAAAAACAATTGTGACAATTGTTAGGAGGAAATGGACCTAGTGCTCTTAATATGGGCAAGTGGCCTAATGGTTCCTCCAAACTTGTATTCAAATATGAAACAATATTTTGCTGCTAAAATGCATTTGGTAATTTTTATGTAATTGTTTACTTTCTTGCAAATGAAAGTACGTGTATGTGTGCAATTGAACAAATGTATCATTGAAATATTTCATAGGGTGAAGTTCAGAAAATAAGTGCTAATGCTTCTACGGCATGTGGATGTCCACATTACATTTGTGGTATGTACATATGTCTATATGTGTTGTGCATGTGCATACGCATGCATGCCTATGAGCATTATTTTTAATAACTTTTTTAATATTTCATTTTCAGTAACATAGTTATGAAGGCAATCCCTACACACTTCATGTCCTTACAATTTTCAGTAGTTTTCTAGCTTAAAATAAAAAAGGGAGAGGTTCTGTTAGACAGAAATATTCATGAACTAGCATTCTGCTTTCTGTTCTTTAGTAGTGTTAAATTTATTAAGGGAATGATAATACATAGATTGCTATCACTTCTCAGCCTTTTGGCTAAGATCAATTGTAGTAGATTGCTAAATACTGTATATTATGTTATTTATATTCCATTAAGACCTTAGCTATGCCTTAAATATTATTAAATTCCCATTTATCATAAAGTATCAGGGCAGTATGCAAGGAAAAGAATAAAATACAAATAATACATAATACTATCCAAGGTCACACTAATACTAAGCTCTAAGCATCAGCCATGGAACTTTGCAAATAAATCATAGTTGATCACCAAACATTTCTCACTGTATGTGAAAAAAAAAGATACTAAATCGTACTTTTGTTCTGCACATTCTATTTCCTTCCTTCCTTCCTTCCTTCCTTCCTTCCTTCCTTCCTTCCTTCCTTCCTTCCTTCCTTCCTTCCTTCCTTCCTTCTCTCCCTAGAAAAAGAAAATGTCTGTATATTCCAAGAAGTCACTGTACTGAACCCAGGTCAGACATTGATTCAATATTTGGATGGAGAACTTTGTTACACGGCAAAGTGTTTACAAGAAAGAGACCCTAACACTGGATTTCACACTATGAATCTGGCAATAGTTAATTGTTCCCAAAAATGTGAATCAGTAAGTAAAAATATGTAGACAAAGTCATTTCTGGACATAATTGATATAACATCATTTAAAATCTACAGTATTTGAAATGGTGAGCAATATCTTAACCTGTGTCCAAAACAAATGTATTTATTATTTAGGGAAATTTAAAATAAGGAGTTGGATTCAACGATTTTCTTATTCCAGTGGAATCTCTCCACATCAAAATAAATAAAATAAAATAAAATAAAACAGAGCCAACAGAGTGTTTCCATAATACATATGGCAGGAATTGGCTTTGGAATAGAAAAGTCAGTGACTAAAATATCTATTTCCCAAGAATGGAGAATTTTGTAATTAATTTGTATCCAATAGATATTTTAAAACAGATGTTGATGAAATATATGAGTTATGTGTCTATCTATGCAGTGATCCCATTATTTTTCCAGAAAAGAAACAGGCAATTTATGTATTTTACATTATAGTCACAGAGCTTCTTAATCGATAGTCCTGCTACTGTACAGGGCGGGGCATAACCTTTTCCTAGGGGGTCACAGCAAGATCGACAGCAGTTTACAACTTCCGCGACACCTCATTTTAAAGCCCATAAAAAACTGAATTGAATGAGCTATTAAATGTTAAATTTGCTTTAAGAATGGCTGGAAAATTCGATTCGGAAGAACAAAGGATCATTGACAGAATAAAATGCATTGCCTTTCGAGAGGCTCGCGATGCTGGAGCGACGTTTATCAATCGAAAATGGATTGCAAACAAATTGAAACGTCATCCGGATTGGGTTACTGATAATTGGAACAAAACAGCCCAAGAATGTTTCACAAAATTTGGAGAAGGGCATCCTCTGCAACTGTCCCAAGAAAGCAAAGCCATCATTGCAACTGGCAGTCGCAAACAACGAAAAGGAAACCGAAAAGTGGCCCAAGAAATCCTTCAAATTCGTGGAAAACGAGTTGATCAAAGGACAATCGGCCGATATCGAGAACGAGAAGGTTTGAAGCCATTCCACGTCATTTGCAAACCATTGAAAACTCAAACACACGTTCAAGATCGGCTTTGGTTGTGCGATTGGTTGTCTGAATGGACCGAGGAAGATTTTCTTCATTTGGCGCCATCTGACGAATTCTTCGTTTATGCCATTCGAAAACCGAATTTCCAGAACGATTGAATTTGGGCTAAAGACGTCGACGACATCGCCAAACATGAACGATATCGACAAATCGTTCGCAATCCGACTTGCATCGGGATTTTCGTCATTTTCACAGCCAAGAAACTGCATTGGGTTTTGAAGGATAAAGGGGAATCCTGGGATGGCAGTTATTTCCGTGAGAAAATTTTATTGGAGAATGTCATTCCATTTCTCAGTGATCCAGACAATGTCTTGGTGGTTGGTGAGGCTGTCTTTCTTCATGACAAAGCTCCTTGCATGCGTGCAAATGCGACTCAGCAATTGTTAAAGGAAAACAATGTCGAATTTTGGGGCAATGACGTCTGGCCGGGAAATTCGCCAATCTCAATCCGGCAGAGAACATTGGGGCCATAATTAAGGATGAGGTGGAAGCTCTGATGATTCAGGAGCAAGGTCAAAATCGATATTCGGTTGAAACTTTGAGAATGAATTTGGAAACTGTGTTGAAAAATCTGGAAAATCGAACGGAACTGTTTGAAGATTTGTTGTGTTCTTATCCACCTCGTTTGAATGCTGTTCGAAGGGCTAATGGTGGTCATACTGACTATTAAATCGTGTCAATAAACTCAGTTTTTGATGGGCTTTCGAATGGTGTATGAATTATTTGTGTTGTTATTACAAGTGTTGCTGTGACCCCCTAGGAAAAGGTTATGCCCCGCCCTGTATATGTCATATTTTCTTAGTCTTCTTTTATAATTATGATTTTGGCTTTTGTGTGGTGGGACATGACTCATTGCCTGATATTTTAAAGCAGTCCTTTATCTTTTTTTATGATATTTTGGGACTGTGAATCCATGGGAAAAAATATTCTACTTTGTCACTGAAGACTGAAATAAAGTAGTTTCTTTGAGACTCCGCTAACTTTATTCATCTTGATCTCCACAGGCATTTTGCAAAGCATAGTCCAAGTGTGAACACATTATATCTGATCAAGTCTAGCCACTCATTTCATAATATTCTGCTTTATCTTTGCCCTGGGACACAGGGGAAAGGAGTTTGCAGACAGAAATTAACAATTGACTTCCATTTTCTTTCCAAGAATATAAACTTAATTCATCAGACAATGTTAAGCTATACCTTTTTATAGCTTTATAGCACAATCTTTTTATGTTT
>NW_028261389.1:41767760-41905260 GCF_051295495.1 Thamnophis sirtalis | reverse complement strand
AATATAGGACTGTTGTTTTCTACTGAAGTTGCCCTTCTATGCTTCCTATGAAAAACAGATTATCATTACTCCTTTTTTATTCTTCCGTTCAATCTTGTTTGATGCTTGGATACTTGCTGGCAAGTCCCTGCAGTTTTCTTGACAAGAATTTTTAGAAGTGGTTTGCCATTGTCTCTTTCCTAGGGCTGAGAGAAAGTGATCTGCCCAAAGTTACCCAGCTGGCTTTAGGCCTAAGGCAGGATTGAACTCACGATCACCTGGTTTCTAGCCTGGTAGATAGTCACTACACCAAACTGGCTTCTACTACTGCATTAACCCATTGTTATGATGTTCTCAGAAAACACTGATTGTTCAACAGAATATAGTATTCATTAAACTAAAATTACAGTACTATCCAGCTGTGATCAACTGCAGCATACCTGAGGCCATTAAGAATTGGAAAGTTGTCTTAATATATGATTCAATCATTATTTTTGCTACATTGTAGCCAGTTTTCCATTTCCTTCCTTTTCCCCACTCCATCTCTTTCTTTTAATAGGAAGGAAGCACATGGGACTCAAACTGCACTAAATATGAATGTGCAAAGATTGGTGTGGAGACAGTGGTGCTTGGCTCCAGTGTGTTTTGCCCACCCTTTAATGAGACTGAATGTGTAAAGGTTTGTACTTTATACATCAAAATATTCCTTATTCATGTATGTTTAATTTATTGGGGACTTAATACCAAGGTTTCTTTAATATTTTAAAAATATAAAAAACTGCTTTTACTGTCTTAATTTTTTCCTCTAATATATATTACAAGGATTAAGCTTGATTCTGTTTTCCTTTATTTATAATCATTTTAGAACATATACTGTCTAGTCTTTGATTCTGACATATATTTCCCCAAACATCTACACAAAATTAAAATGCAAATCTAATCCACCAAATCAAAATCAATAAATATTTCATACAAAACTGATCAAAAATGACCTTATAGTCAATTGATTCAATTTTTGTATTGTTTTGATTTGTTCTGATTTACTGAAAAAGTGCTGCCAATTATTCTTGAAAAGTAAATGTGTAGTGGAGTAGAATCACCTCAAGCCTATGTTACATAGTTTTAATCAGAGGTGGGTTGCTCCCGGTTTGGCCTGGATCGGGCAAACCAGTAGTGGCATTGGCAGGAGTTTCCGTCCACCTGCCTGGATGCTCTGCGCATGCACAGAAGCATTGTGTGCATCCGTGAGTGAACTGGTAGTGCCGGGATTTGCAACCCATCTCTGGTTTTAATGAGTTCTAAATAAATGTGTGGAGGCAGTACAGGTAGCCCTTGACATACAATTAAGCTCAAAATTTGTGTTGTTGAGGGAGACATTTGTTAAGTAAATTTTGCCCCATTTCTTACACCTTTCTTGCTTCAGTTGTTAAATCAATCATTGCACTTGGTAAGTTCATAACCTGGTTGTTAAGTGAATCTAACTTCCCCATTGATTTTGCTTGTCAGTAGGTCATGAAAGGTATTCCTTGGGGCACAGCAAAATTCATAAATATGAACCAATTGCCAAGTACCTGAATTTTGATCACATGCTGAGGGGGATTCTGGAAAGATCTGGAAAGATCTTAACTGTGAAAAATGTTCATAAGTCACTTTTTCCAGTGCCACTGTAACTTTGAACAGACACTGAATGAACTGTTGTAAATTGAGGACCATTGTATCTGAGAGACTTCAAATTAGGTTGTTATGTATAATGGCAGCCATTATTTTTTTTACTTTTTTTCCAGGAACTTTGGCTGCATAACTACTTTTCAATATATAAGGAGACAATGACATTTATAAAGTTTTCCTTCCATTTTAAATGAAAGGACAATCCACTATGAATCTTTCAGTTCTTTTAAGATATACTTCTGGAATGGGAAACTTCCACAGGAATTGCAGAGTTCTAATTGTATGCTATTTTTTTCAGCCTGGTGTTAAGAAAACTGTCTTGTGCAGCATTTTTCTTCTTAACACTTGGCTAAAAAAGTAGCGTAGAGCTAGAACTCTGCAATTCCTGTGAAGGTCTCCCGTTCACAAATTATATCTTAAAAGAACTAAAAGATTCACAGTGGATTGTTCCTTCCTGTAAAATGTTCCCTTAATTAAAATAGTTAAATATTTGTAGATTGGATTAGATATCTGGCCTTTTCTTTTTGTTTATATGTATTGCAGTATTCATATGCCTCAATACATTTCTTTGAGCACAGTCTTTTTTGAAATATTCCTTTTTAATCTTCCTAGAATGGAGGCTCTGTGCAAACCTACCACAATGGCTGCTGCAAGACCTGTAAGTGAATACAGCTGTATTGTGTGCTAGTTGTTGGTATGGCTTTGGGTTTGGACAGCTGTGTGCATTCTTAACCTCTTTAAGGAGACATATGAAAAGAAAACAGCATGCTGACTCTGAATCATGTCATATGTGTCCAGTCCTTAACAAAAGTAATTTGCAAGCCTGGCTTTATATGGCTGCTAACATGGTGATATTAAAATTTGTGTTTTAACCTTTTCTTTTTGGTATATAACCAGTTTCCCCCAAATAATATAGATATAGTTAAAAACTGTTTTGAATACCTTTAGAAAACAAGATTATCCAATTTATTAATAGGATTTTTCTCTAGTTTGTTAATTATAAGATTAACAAAGATTATAAGAAAATGGGAAAATATGAATATTTTATTTAGGTCAATGTGAAAAAAAAATTCAAATGATAGTGGTTACTGACCTATGTTCTATGGAAATATGTTAAGTACAACCATAAGGTTACATGAGGAAATTATATAAAATATAAAAAGGGATAATTGCACTTTTGAGACATTACATAAAAACATTAAATGTGAAAATGTATTAATATTTTTTTAATATTGTAGTTTCAGTAACTTCAGTGTAAAACATATTTGGCCAGCTCTAAAAGATCTTAAACTTTCTTATTCAGGATAGTGACAAATATTCCACACCAAAATATATATATCAAGGTTTATTTTCTGATAATCTTACTTCTCAAAGTCTCAGTTTAAATAAGAACTTAAATGTAAGTATGATTACTTTTCAAAATGGTGGAATTTGGATATTTTATTAGAGATAGTAAAAATCCATCCAACCCAGGATGGTTCTTTGGATTCCAGCTAAAGCTGGAATTTTCTATTTGAACTAGAATGAACATTCTGTAATGAGTTTCTTTTATTCATAATACAAATATTGACAGCAAAACAGTTTCCTTCTCCTAGCCTTACTTGAAAATCCAACAAAGAAACCAGGATCAAATGCACCTGAATAAGAAGCACCAAAGGGAAAAAAAGACAGATGCATTTTGATAATTGCTAGTATTCTCAAAAATGTTTTTCTCAAGCAAGTCTACTTTGTATCTTTTACTTTTATTCTTTGGGAAATCCTTCATGTTGCAGCTCAACAAATTAGGGTGTGATCTTCTCAATCAGTATCTGGTACCTTCTAATATCTTCTAGAATACCTATCTCTGGATTTTAAAAGGCTGTACAAAGAGACTCTGTTTTCCATAAATTCATATCCACATACTACAGATCTTACCCAACATCTAAAGCAGTGTTTTTCAACTTTAGCAACTTTAAGATGTGTGGATTTCAACTCCCAGAATTCCCCAACCAGCCATACTGACTAGGGAACTCTGGGAGTGGAAATCCATAT
This sequence comes from Thamnophis sirtalis, assembly GCF_051295495.1. Taxonomy (NCBI): domain Eukaryota; kingdom Metazoa; phylum Chordata; class Lepidosauria; order Squamata; family Natricidae; genus Thamnophis; species Thamnophis sirtalis. The sequence continues at coordinate 41,901,582 of NW_028261389.1, read as the reverse complement.
ATCTTAATTGCTAAGGTGAAGAAACACTGCTTTAGATGTTCAATAAGATATATAGTATGTTGTCAAACTCACTGCTACTGTAGTATTGCTTTTACAAGTAGTGATTTTTTTCTTCTAGTATTTATTTACAATAGATGCCCATAAAATAATAGTTATTTCTTAGATCTTCTGCCTTCTGTTCAGAAGTTGATGGCAGTGTGTCTAACACCTCTTTTCTCTCCATTTTCATACAATATCCCTGTGACATAGTTCAGACAGAAATTTATCCAGCATACAAGAAAGGACAGGAAACTGGTCTCCTGGGTGCCAGTCTAACACTTTAATTACCGTACCACACTGGTCTGATGAAACAATTGTAGATAAAAATAGTTCACCAAGGAAATATCTTACCACCAGCAATTCCTTTATCATCTTTCATATTTTGTTAAATGTTGTCTTGTACTCTGCATTGTCATTAAATAGTACTGGCCAGTGGTATAGTGTCAGGGAGAAGAAGAAATCTGCAAACACTGTGTGTCTCTCCAATTTTCCAGAAGAATGCTTCCTGATCAGATTTCTACTCAGAATATTCTGGAACCTACAACACACATACATATATTTTCTTAATAATTTCAAAGTATCTCTTAATTCACATCATGACTTAAATATAGAAATTCCTTTACCTCAAAAAAGTTACTTTTGTGAGTAGTAAAATGACAAAGAAATTTTTGGCAATTATGTCACTAAATTGACATATTGATATTAATAAATTGATATTCAAAGATTAATAACATCTCATAAATACCATAAATTTCTCTCTCCCCATCAATATTTTATATAAATGAAGTAAAACATGTAAAATCCAGCTATTAATGGGTATAAGAACTTTTCTTTACTGTTCTCTAAAACAATGTTTTACCAAAAAAAAATGGCTTTAGTAGTTATATTCAGAACTGTTTGCTGAACTAGCTTTTAAAAAATCAATATTAAATGCTGTTTTATATACTAATAGAGGTTTTTTTAGAACAAACTAAAGCATGTGCTTTTAATGGTTAAGGAGTATAACTGAGCTACAAGTACAGCTTAAAATCCCTTGGGTTTTAATGGTAATGAATAATCTTTATTTGAAAAGATGAATGATTATATGCATGCTGAGTGAGTTCAAATGTTTAATTCTTACCTTGCCAAATCATGTTCCAGGTTTCTTTTTTCACATGTAAAATGTAAGGTCCTTATTATCCACATGGATATTAAAACATAGGGATATAATTAATTTAGAAAAATAAGAATACTTGTTTCTTTTTATAAAAAAGAACAGCTTCCATAAAATTATTAGCAGTTGGCAGTGTAAGAATTAATGAAATGCTGTTTATGTAAAAATGTTTTTGCGTATTACAAGAAACTTATATTCCCAATAATTCTGCCAGGTTCTGGACGGGGTGTATTACCCTTTGCCTTTAGCCCTGTAGTCTCTACTGGTAGTATTAATTGTGAACCAGGTATTACTATTTTTAATAAATGTATTTTATTTTCTTTATTTTTTTAAAAAAATGTTGATATACATAGGTATATTACATTAGGTTGTGATTCAGAGAAGTGTTGATTGACTCTATAATTATAAAAAAAAATATTATTCCATGGGAAAACTAGCACTACCTAAAGATGCACTTCATGAATCTGATTTTGTAAACAATTCTGTGGATATAATTCTTGAAATATAAGCATTGAACATGGTGAGAAAAGGAGCAAAAATATATTTCTAGTAAAATTAATGATGTGGACAACACCCATTTTGTGACTTTTATTGGGATTTTAAATTTCTGCTGTTGTTTTCCCTCTATTGATTGCATTGTTTTCCAATGTTCAAAGTAGTTTACAATCAATTCATAAAACAATATAAAAATTAAAAGCAAATCTTAACTAATACTGATAGAATAGATACATTACAATACATCAGGGAAATCTACCTAAAGTGAATAGCAATATTAGTAACAGCAGAATAGTCTAAAAGCTGTATCAAATAAACCAATCTAATCTTTCTAGAAATGGAGCTTGAAAATCAGAATGCACTTCTTAATTTCCTACAGTATGATGGGGTTATTTTACTCTGAGTGATGAATTATAACAATGAAGACTATTAATTATATTTGTAATAATATCACAGCTGAGTTGAAATTGAACTGAAAAAATAGGAAAATAGGCAAGTTTGAATGTTATGTTATGTTGTCTGCGTAATGAAACTGGAAAGCATTTTGCCTATAGCAGTTATGCCTGCTATAATTTCTGGATACAGCGTAGTTCAGATTTCAGGGTATTTTCTGCGGATACTTTCTTCCCATTCTAAAATTAAATGGCAATGTCAGCTATGCTCTTACTTAAGAGTAGTTTCTTGGATAGCGAGGTGTGCTGTGTCAAACAAAAAGGACTGCTCCTTTTATGAGCTCCTCTTGGAAATCCCCCAGTCAATCCAGAGATCTGATAGAAACTCTAAATTAGCTGCCCAAGGGGACCAGAAAAATGAGATCATGATAGTACTGCCAATACTAAGCATTCCGTACTCTTAACTTTTATACACATTTTGATTTGTCTGTAACCTTCTTCACACTTATTGAACATGCTTGTTCAACCTATTTTAATTCCAATTGCTGTAGAGCCTTCATGTCTAGGTGTTCCATTAGGAAGAGAATAAGAAAGAAGTATATATGAATGTGCATAAACAGCTATGAGATGTTCTGCTATTACAAACAAAACAAAGCTCCACGAACTGATTATGGGTGGAGGATTAGACACCTTGGTGCATGTTCAGATGATGACACACACCTAAATAACTCTTAAACTAATGATGTAGTAAAAAATGTCTTGATTATTGTCTTCATATTGTATGCTTTGTCAGGTAAAAGAGATGAAAGAATTTGCCAGAAAATAATGGTCAGAACTACTGTAAGAAAAGAAGACTGCGTAAGCCAAAGTCCTGTAAGTATAAATGCCTTATTTGGGAGCTACTTCATATATAGGAAGTTTCTTTTCCTTCCAGTCAACTATTTGATTATTGGAGACTGCCTGGACAAGTTCCTGCAGTTTGTTGACAAGGTTTTTCAGAAGTGGTTTGCCTTTGTCTCTAGTCACTTTCTCTCAGCCTTAGAGTATATCAGCTGCCAAAACAGTCTTGTGATTACTGTAGTAAATATACATGCAAATCCTATTACTGTTTTGACATCTGGAAAACCTCTCTCCTTCGTAACATCCTCCTACTCATAAAAAGAATTCACAGTTTAATTGCTTTTACCTTAACATTATTTAAATGCTGACTTCATCAGTTCAGAGACATCTCAAACCAGATGACTAGTGCAGAATTGCCTCTCCTAATTAGGCAATGGCCAGTTCTGTAACATGGATACCAAAGCCTACTGATAACCCAAGCAAGAATTGCGTTTAATTAATATTGAGGGGACTTGTCCTGCCAATAATAAAGTTGTGTTTGTACCAGTGTAATTTCTAAGTGATCTCCAAAGGCAGGACTATGTGTTTTCCCAGTAGTTCAGCCTATTGGGGATCAGGGCATGACCTGCCATCACTACGGCCTCCTGGTCCATGTATGGTTGTAACTGGCACTCCATATGGAACCTCTATATGGAAGCTCCTTAATATCTATTGAACACATGGTTATTCAACTTTTTTTAAATTGCTGTATAGATTTTGGAGAAAGGCCTCCTGGCTGCCTTTTTCTATCTGCTGTGTCATCAGCAGCTTTCATCTGCTATTGAAGCAAGAGCTGAGAATACAAGCAAGCCCACAAGTCACAAAGCTTTTCTTTCAGGGCAATGTGATCCCACAAGAGAAATGCTATAGGATTTAATCTGAGTTTATTTTGCCCTATTCACAAATTCTCTTCAGGATCCTCACAATATCTCTTGGATGCTGATGCGGAAACCATGAATCATCAACATGTTACCAACATTACACTATATCAGCGGGTGATATTTTCCATAGCTTTATTCTAAATGCTAAATAGCAAGGGAAGAAGTCTGGCCCTTGGAAATCTCTGTTTAGGGGTTCTATGGGCTCAAATTCTTCTGCTCCCAGCACTATAACCTAGAATTATCTATTCAAGTAGAAGCATAATCACCATTAATAGTATCCTCTCTACTTCAAACCCTTGTGGATCCCTGAATGGTTTAATGGTAGATGTTACTGGAACAGTGGTGGGTTCTGGATCCCGGTGCAACCGGTACAGTGCAACGGGGCCAGGCACCCACCATGTGCTTGCACACAGCACGTGCACAGTATGCACATGTGTATCCACTGCCCACAACACTCCAGCTGCTCGGCAGAGTGTCATACAGGCTCTCTGCATGTGCACAAATGCCCCAATTGCCTCAAATAGCAGTAAGGAGAGCGGGCGGGCAGGTGGGCCCTCTGGAGCACTGTATCAGAACGGTACCTGGTGCTCCCAGCAGGCACTGGTATGCCCCCATTATACCCCACCACTGTACTGGATGCCACTAAGAGGTATAATAGAACCAAGAGGGACACAATTTCCCATGTAGAGGGATATATGCATGTGCAAGAATAAGTATTTTTGTTGGCATTTCACTCATCTAACATGTCCATGAATATGTGTATGCAGGAATCTTAAGCTTGCTGCCTTGAACTGGAGATGTCCTGTAATTTATTAATATTCCTCTTTCCTTCCGTGTCAGGCATGGATGTATTTAGGCAGCAAACTGATATGTACTGTATATTAAAGTAATATTTGCAAGTATTACATAGTAGTGCACAGATGTCCTTGTTTCAAGAATTAAATGGCAAAGTATCATAAAAAGGAAAATAGCAGAGGAAATAAGCTGCTGATAGTGAAGAGACTATTCAGTATGAGCAAGATACTGAATTTCCAAACTTTTAAAATAGATTTAATGACTGAAGTTGTCAATAAAATTGAATGATAAAATTTGAAACTATCAATGACATCCTTCACCTTCCTGTCTCCAACAGATAAGTGTGGCTTCTTGTGATGGAAAGTGCCCCTCCGCTACAATTTTTAATGTCAACATCGATAGCCATTTAAGGTTCTGCAAATGTTGCCGTGAAAATGGAGTTCAGAATCGAACTGTGCCACTTTACTGCCCTGGAAATGGCACTGAAATTCTGTATGTTATGCAGGAACCTACAGACTGTTCATGCCAGTGGAATTAAAAATGTTGTGATTACGTGCAAACCAAGTTTTTGTTCTTTCTCATGATCAGATATATATATATATATATATATATATATATATATATATATATATATATATATATATATATATATATATATATATATATATATATATATATATATATATATATATATTCAATTTATATATGCATATTGTATGTAAAAAGGAGCATAATTTTTGACACATATGAACACTTAATTCACTTTACAGAAATGTACTCAAGACATGCAAAGTATGTATGTAATTCAGCAGCAGCAACCATTTAGTTGTGTCTAAAGCTTGGCCACTCTATAGATCAGAATTCTCCATGTTCCTCTGTTTTGCATCGCCTCCTGCAGATCTGCCATGGTTGTCCCAGTGTCATTCTTTATAGTGTCTAGCCAACAGATACTAGTATGGCCCCTTTTCATTTTTCTGCTGATCACTCCCAGCATGATTTGACTTTTCAAGTGAGTCAGCTCTCTGTTTGGAGATCTTAGCTTCAAGTGATATTTTAAGTGAGATTCAGATTAGGACTTCTTTGTTATTTTTGCAGTCCATGGTATGTGTAATAGTTGCCTCCAGCACCATAGTTCAAAGGCTTCCACCCTTCTCCTATCTGCCAAGTTTCACAGCCATAAGTAGCAATCAGAAAAAAACATGGCATTAACTAATCTATATTTGGTTGTGGGTGTGATCGCTTTACTCTTCCAGATGTTATTCATGCCAGACATTGCAAATGCTATACACTTTCATGTCATTTATGTAATTAGCCAACATTAACTATCTAACACATGCCTTGTTCTGGGGTTATATCAAAACTTTGCAGTTTATTAGAACTTCCACTGGCATCACTGATTATTCCTCAAGAGTAATCCTATTCTGCATTGTAATATTTGTGATATTTTATTAAAATTTTGAAACCCATAACATAGTGGTATCTCTTATTTTTCTGGTTCTAATCTTTTCTAGCTTACTTTTTATTACTATAATTACTACTTTTTATTACTATGACTCCATGTAGTAAAATGGTTTCTTATAAACCATTTTTACATTATTTTATATTTACAAGAATTTATGCAAAAGTAAATGACAGTTTCTATACTTTGCCTCCATTAAAACATAATTTGAAGTGCTACATGAACTCCTAAAGAGGAAAATGCATGAAAAAGCTGCATTTTCTTTGGAAAAGACATGTTGAGGTAGAAAGCTAACTATACATGTATATTTTGTGCAATCGTTCATGGTATTTTTAGTATATCTTCATCATGTGTTACAATATTTTTACTACATAAAATACTGTATATAAATAAATATTTTAAAAAAGAATTGAGTATTACAGTATATTGTTGCCACAGGAAACTTTTAATAACTTAGTCGTTTATTAGGAAGGTAAAATGTATATTCAAGAAAAACCCTTTAGAAAGTCTTATTTTATGCAGCCTTTTAACAAATCATTTCTCCAGGAAAATGGAAGGTAATTTAAACGTATGTGCAGGAAAGGTAATTCACTTCCTTCATCTGCTTTTCTGTTAAAGATGCCCCTCCTAAATAAAATGTTATTAGAATTACATCTGCATTAAAATGTAGCTGGTACCTCACTTTATTTTGTGACTTATATTGTGATTTATATATTTACTAGAAACTGTATGGAATGAAAATATTTTCATTTAGGGGAGTATCCATTTAATTAAAATGAAATATGCTGTTCCAAACAAAGATGTTTACTCAGCCTGTAAAAGAGGCTTTTCTGCTGATCATGTAAAGCTGCCTTATTGTATTGATTCATGCAGAACTGAGAGTTGCTAACAAAGTTCATTTTTGCTTAGAGATGTTGTCACTAGATGTCTAGTGAATGTATGTCAGAGGTGTACTTTAACTCCCCAATAACCATCCCATATTTACAAGAATCGTCACTGTTATAGCTGAAAGTGAACAGGGAAAATGTCTGTCCTTCTTTAAACAAGTGGTCTAATTGGAAACAGAATATGGAAAATGTACTTGAAGATTTTAAACAACAGTCCTAAAATAAACATTTCAAACTTAGTAGCATTTTCATTTGAGTAGCTTTGGACAAACTTTCATTATTAAAAATGGCTGAAACCTTTTGCATGATTATCTAATCTACTCAGGCTTGGAGGCAAAATATCTAGTTCAGTGTTGGTGGACCTTTTCAGCACCGAGTGCCAAAATGGGAATGTGTGTGTGTGCACCGGAAACTGGAAGAGCAGCCATCCGGGGTGCATGCACGCACCAGGAAGATTATCTTCTGGTTTCCAGCATGCGCATATGCACTGGCCAGCTGGTCTTTGCACATGCATACATACCAAAAACCAGAAGACCAGCTGGCCCGTGCACATGAGCGCACTGGGAAAATGATCTTCCAGTTTCCGGCACATGCATGCACACTGGCCACCTGGTCTTCCGGTTTCTGGTGCTCATGTGTGCACGAAGACTAGCTGGCTAGAGCATGCATGCACTGGAAACAGGAAGATCATAGATCATCACATGTGCCATAGGTTCCTTATCACAGACCTAGCTTATAAACACAATAAAATGTAATTTTCTACACTACAAACACAATATTCTATATGAAGGTGGTGTACATTGTACACCAACAAATATATAAATAAGGTATAATCAATCTATTTTGAAATGTTATGATTATTTATAAAATAGATGACAATGTATATTTACTTTGATATATATTTTTGTTTTTCCATTTTCAATCTTCATTTTGAATTTGTTTAATCCCCATTTCCCTAAAAAAAACCAACCCCCCTTTATGATTCTCTTATTCATATTGTTTTAAAATATTGTTTAAAATATTTTTCAATACTATTGTGTAGTAGTTTAATCTAGAAATCCTTTTTCCTGTTCTTAATTGAATGCCGCATCCATTTCACAGATTTTCTGTGATCTGTAGTTGATTTTACGTGCAAAACCCATACATTTAACTATACGTCTTTAACTAATTTAAAAAACCTTAAATTATCCCAATTTGACTCCAATTCCTCTGGGGTCCCTTTGAAGACAACCAGTTGAATGCAGTTTTCCTAGCCATGGTATCCTAAGTAAACTGGATATCTGGGTAGCTCTTGACCCTCCAAATATATTAGTTTACAGAGTTTTCAGCAAGTAAACACAGTAAAAGGAATGAGGACATTATCAATTTGCCATTACTGAAATGCCATATGAATCTGACACATGAAATAATAATTTGGAAATTCTAAATTTATCGGACTTGAACATTCTGATTCTACAAAAAACCGCCCTACTTGGAACAGCTTATATCCTCCAATGTTACCTACACAGTTCCTAGGTCCTTGGTTAGGACTCGAGCTGTTGAGCTACCAACCAGCCCCAAAGGCTGTGAATCTCACCAAAGATTAACCACACAACAACAATAACAACAACAACAACAATTAAAACAACTATGCTTTCTAAGAATGTGCTGCACTTCCAATGGTGGGGATGACTGTATTCATTCTCCTGCCCACCAGTTCCTGCTGGAAGGCAGGAGGACCATCTGCCCCCGGTGGAAGAATCGACTCCGCCCCCACCCCTCTTTCCTTCAGTCAGGTCAGCCTTCCCGTTTGCTTCGAGGCGTCCCTCAACCCACCCAGTGGGGTGGTGAGGTGGCCAAAACGAGTTGGACTGAAGCAAATAAAGGAAGCAGAGAAAACGGCGCCTCACTCCCGCAGGGACCCGGAGGCTCTGGCAGCCCTCTTTCCCCAGCGACTGACAGGTGGGTTTTGCGCGCGAGCGGCGGCCGAGCTGGGCAAAGTTTGCCGGAAGGAAACTGCCGCGCTCTTTCGGAATCGCTTGGTGAGCCAAACCCAGTGACGGAGCGCAAGCGCTGGATTCGGCAGCAAAGGTTCTCCGGAGGTGGGCAGAGCAAACTCTTTTGGAGGTGCTTTGGCTTCTCGCTCCGTACAGAAGAGGGAAGAGGTCTTGTGCAAGCGAGCTACGCCAAACCCCTAGTCTCCTCCCAAATCGACCTGCCTGGCTAATTTTTAGACGTTCAGTCTAATTCCCCTTGAATAACTGAGAACCTTGTGGCTTTTGAAAAGAGAATGGTTTCTGGCTTAATAATTATGGAGATGGAGGTTGGGCACATTTGGAGAATAATTCTGGCAAAAAGGAATCCATGAACTCTGTACACAGAGTTCCATCGTGTACATAGAAATACCTAATGATGCAATGAGTGTGGTCTTTCTTGCTTGCCGTCTGACTTACTCAGATTAATGTATGTTTTGTATTAGCCATCGAGGCAACTTTGATTGATTTTAGAGAAGCTAAATGAAGTCAGAGATGGTGGGCAATCACCAGAAAATCAGGGATATACATTAACTGGATGAAGGCAACGGCAACCCTACTTGCATTATTGTTCAAACAACATCAACGTTAAATTAACAGCCCTCAAACTCAGCTTGTCGAAATTCACCTAATCAATAAGTGTGTTAAGGGAAATCCAAAGTTCAAGAGTACTTGACCTCATGGAAACGTACCGGGTGATTTTGAAACCCAGAAAAATATCAAAACACCTGAAGAAGCATTTATTCAAGGTTTCTGGACCCAAAACAGATTGTCTGAATGTTGTTTCCAACAAACTTGACTTTCTTACCATGGGATTTCTCCAGACAGCCTAGTGTCTTCTAGATATAATTGGGTCTTACTAGGGGTTCACAATAGCAAGAGAATGCTTCTCCCTGGAAGTTAGATCTTCCAAATGAGCTCTCCCTTGTCAGTCATCCCATTCCTATGCCACATAGTAGTAATAACATTTTAGGATTCAGTGGCTGGTGTGCTGATTACGATTAGGAATAACAGGATCTGTAGAACTAAAAGGAATGGCATCCAATTTAGGCTTTGAGTGAGGGCATCTCCTATAGTGGATATAGGTCAATATAAGAAATATCAGGTTTTAGATTCCAGCTTCCATGATCTCCAATGCCCTTAGCTGTTCATCAGAGCGCAAGCTGGTCATGCCACAGAACATTCTTTTAATGATACTGGTTGAATGTCTGCAACATCCTTCTGACCTCTGTATTTTATTTTATCTTATTTTGTATTTCACCTTTATTATTTTTTACAAATAACTCAGGGTGGTGAACATATCCAACACAAGTCTATGGGGATTTCAGTCGTCATGATTTCAGTCATGATTTTCCCAAAGGTGCTTTTTCAAGAGGCAACTGGACTTTCTTGTTTTTCTTTGAAGAGGCTTCTTAGATGAGAAGAGAAACATCTTCAAAGAAAAATACACCTTCCTCCTCCTATTTTCCTTTGTTCTATTATGTTGCTATATACAGTATAAAACTATTCTATCATATCCCACAGAAATAATTTATTTAGCATATAGCATACAACATCAGGGCAATCTACTCATGCTTGACACAACACAGTCCTAGATCGCTAATTTATTCTGTTCGGTGTATATGCCTACCATTGTTGTACTGCAGGGGGCAAACTAGCTTTACATCAATCAGCTAGTGGCACTTTGGTTGCTGGCTCTTCTAGGCTCTTCCACCAGTCTTGCCTCGTCTTGTGTTGTGATGCCTCATATCCAGCCAGGTTCAATGCCAGCTCCAGCTCTCTGCACACATGAACACAGCTAGGTTTTTCCTACCTAAGTGGTACCCATTTATCTACTTGCAATATTGCATGTTTTTGAACTGCTGGGTGGGCAGGAGCTAAGGATTGAGTGACGGAAGCTCACTACTTCTCATGGAGCTGGACTCAAATTGCCAGAATGTAAACCATTTCTGGTTGGCAGTTCCAGTGCTGCGCCACTGCGTCTCCCATGTATAATGTATAATATTGCTTGTATTTTAAATAGGTATACATTAAAATTTCTTTCTATGTTAAAATTTTAAATATAAAATTTAAAAGGTGAGCATACACTATTTTAATAGACACTGATAGCATTAAAGAAATTGTTAGTTGTGCTAGATATAGAACATTACAAATACTTCATTAATAATTGAACTTTGTGGGTGTATGCATAATCATATGCTGTATAATGATATGCATCCGTAAAAAAAAGTTAAGCACTTACGGTATTTTTCGGAGTATAAGATGCACCAGAGCATAACACTCACCAAGGTTTTGAAGAGGCAAATTAAAGAAAGTTTTTGCACTCTGCAAACCTCTCAAAAAGGCCAATTTTTCACAAAAACGGGTCCTTCCCCCCAAAAAAGGCATGAATGGTTTTTAGGGGGCTTGCAGAGTGCTCCTGGGAAGGGGGGGGCAAAAACAAACAAAAAATGGCCCATTTTTCACGAAAACGGGTCCATTTTCCATTGGCATGGATAGCCTTAAGAAGTTTATAGAGTGGTCCTGGGGGATGGGGGGGAGGTAAAATTGAGTAGAATACAGGCCGGTCTTTGCTGATTTCTGCCCTCCCCAGCCCCCAGGAGCTCTCTAAAAGCTTCCTACAAGCTATGCATGGCCATTTTGGTGAAAGGAGTGGGGTTTCAGGAGGCAAAAAATGCTGTATTAAGATACACCCAGATTTTCAGCCTCTTTTTTTGAGGGAAAAAGATGCGTCTTATACTCTGAAAAATACGGCATATTACTTTGCTCAAATTATTGCAGTTGTATATATGATTTGGATATAATGGAACTATAGATCAACCTGAATTAACTACTGATAGTCTTCGACTTACAACAATTCGTTTAACGACCATTCAAGATTACAATATCAGTGAAAATGACTTATGACCAGTTATGATCTTTGCAGCAGCCTCATGATCATGTAATAAAATTTCAGATGCTTGGCAACTGGTTCATACTTATGACCGTTGCTATGTCCCAACTTTTACGACCTTCTGACAAGCAAATTAAATGGGGAAGCCAGATTCACTTAACAACCAGGTTACTAACTTATCAACTGTGGCAAGATAGGTCATAAAATGAGGCAAAACTCATTTATCAACAGAAATGTTGGGCTCAATTGTGGTGTAAGTTGAGGACTACCTATATTACCACATGATCATATACTGAAAAATGATCTAACTTGAAAACTGAACAGTTGCATGTTTTCTTAAAGATGTGAGTACAGAATAATGTATTTTAACAAGTAGATTTTTAAGTAGATTTTATTATATTCTTTATTTCTTTTTACAGGATTGGCTTCATAATTCAATTAGAAGTTTGACTCATTTTAAAATCTGAGACTGAACCTCACTATGGACAAGACAATGTGCTTTTTAATTGTGACTCAATATGTATTTCAGGTAAGAAGAGATATCTTCTGGTGTTTGGTATTCTTTTTAAGAACATACAGACGTAGCATATAGCATGACTAGATAAGAGTTTTTATTGCTACTTTGTCACTTAAACTTTTATTTGGACAATATGAAATTAGAGGTAGGAATATACTTGCTTGCTCTTCATATATTTAGCTGAACTCTGGATATTAACTTCTTTTCACTTAAATCACAACTTTTTCTAGTAGTGGCAGTGCTGGTTTAGGATTGGGGATTTATGTAGCCTCTATTTCTCATCAATGCTTTGGGTACTAAAACACCATCTCATGTTTCTTGATCCTTTAATCAAGGATGATATCAAGAGATGCTAGAAAGCAGTGTCCTCAAGAGATTCTGCCATCTGTAATGAATATTAATATCTAGAAATTCAGTTTTTTAAAAATCCAAACCAGAGAATAAACACTAACATTTAATGATGACCTCAATGATATCAACTAAGTCATAATCTGAGCCAAACAAAATGTTACATTTTATGTCATTGCTAAATGATATGTAGAATTATATATAGTAGCAATATTGGAATGGTTTAATATTCATATTGTGAAATATCTCCTCATTACTTTTATTTTACTAAAGATAACCAACAACCTGAAGTGTGATAAAGTGAAGAATCCTTCTAGGGATGTTTCTTTGGAATGGTCAAAATTTCCAGAAAATCAATATCCAGATTTTTATATTATAACATATCACATTCCAGATGACTTTGCTCAAAAAGTAAGCCAAACTCTTCCTAATTACATATTTTTAGTGATGCTGTTCTTTTCTTTGATAGAAAATGCATTAAATTGTGTAGAATGGTTATAATTTATAAATATATTACGTTTATTATCATTTGATAATATTGATAATATTGACATTGATAATACTGTATTGATAAGTAATACACCCATATGCCTATGGGCATCAAATAATCAAAGAGTTAATGGTAAACAATGGCAAATATAAACAGGTTTTTTTCATGATTATATTTCATGAACTATAAAAAGGCTAATGCTTGGTTCTTCAGTTGATATTCATTATTTCTTGTTTTTATTCTTATACAGTCGCAAAGTAAAGCAATTGAAATATCTTTGTAGAGTGGATTCTGCAGGGCTCATTATAACTGTGGATTAGTGCAGATATTATATTAAGTTGGAAATCTTGATAAATATACAAAGGGCCCTAATTTATCCAAAAAAGCAAATCATATTTTGTTCAAAAATTTGTTTATGATTTCAGCCTCAGGTATAATAATACTGTATTAAAATCTGTCTAAATTATAGAATATGAAAAGTGTTCCTACAATTCAAGTAAAAGTACAGAAAGTTACAGTTCTGCTTGAAGAAGGGAAGAAATATGATGTGATGATCCAATCAGTAAAAAGTGGAAAAGTTCTATATGCAAAATCATTTAAAATATGTAAGTAGGACAACATATAAAGGTAGTCCTCGGCTTGCAACAGTTCATTTAGTGACTGTTCAAAGTTACAACAGCACTGAAAAAATTACTTATGACAGGTTTTCACACTTATGACCATTGTGGCATCCCTTTGATCCCATGATTAAAATTCTGATGCTTGGCAACTGGTTCATATTTATGATGGTTGCAGTGCCGCACGATCATGTGATCACCTTTTATGTTCTTCTGAGAAGCAAAGTCAACAGGGAAGCCAGATTCATTTAACTATCATGTAACTAACTTAACAAATGGAGAGATTCACTTTAACTGTAGCAAGAAAGATCTTAAAATAGGGCAAAATTAACTTAACAACTTTCTCGATTAGTAACAGCAATTTTGGATTCAATTGTGGTCATAAGTCAAGGGCTACCTATACTCCATATAAACTTCCCATGTATTAAGTTTGCATTAAAATTAATATGAAAACATAATATGATACAAATATTACTTACTATCATTTTGGCGTTTTATTGAGCAAAATTTTACATTTGTGTTTCAGTTGCTTTTTGCTAGTCTTACACAGTACAAGTTTAGGGGTGACATTAATTTTTGATTCATATAATTGACAAATCAGATCAGATCACAATTGGTTTTTTGGATTAATATTGATCATGGGGCATGTGTGAACTTTCAGAGAGTAATTTGCACCTTGTCACTTGCTTGTTTATCTTATTTATGTGGCAGCCACCTCACAAAAAAATGTGACTGCCATGAATAAATTATGGGGCTGCCTTTTGTTCTAGAAGTGATGACGTGGGTAATGATGGGTACACTGTGATATGCTATGCAATGCCACTACTGGTTCCAGGTGCAACGCCAAGGGCTGGTTACCACCTATAAAGCTTTTCATGGCATATGGCCTGTTTATTTGAAGTCTGCCCAAATAAGCAATAGTTTCTGCCTGGTTTAATGAGACTGGGCAAAGTGGCTATGCTTCATGCTCCTTCCAAGAAACAGTGTCAACCATGAGAACTTAGAAAGTATGCTTCTTCATTGCAGTGCCTGCTATCAGAAACAGAGAGCTATATAGCAAATACTCTGATGACATTTGGAAAGTCACTAAAAATGGGTTCCCTCCCAGGCTTTAGGGCTGGGTAATGATCAAGGTCTTATAGTATGCTTGGTTTGTTATAGAAGAATTGCCTTTTGGATTTGTATGTACTTGTTCTTGCTTTCTTAGCTGCCCAGTTCAACTGACCACCTGTAAACTGCATTAAATTTTTAAAAAAAAACTATAATCAAATTGTTCAGTTAGAATAACTTAATCAAACTTACTCTCCAAACTGAATTAATTTAGTTCAAATATTTGATTTCAAATAATGTTATATTCTGAGCTGGACTAATATAAATCAGATGAGAGCTAATCTATATATCATTGGTATATACTTTGGTATACAATTTTTCTTTGTACAATTTATTTTTCAGATTTGATGATTGTTATAATGTTCAATGTATCAAATCATTTTGCACACATTGTTATTTGGAGCAAAGAATTAAACGTGCCTATATTTTTGAAAATGAGCTTTTCATTTTCTCAACTTAAGTAGATTGTTTTACATATTGTATAAAATGCAAACACACACATAAATACAGTTTTTCTGAACTGAAATTAATTTCAGTTTATTTGTTGACCACATTTCTATTTTGCCATTGTCCATAGTGTCTATTTAAGAGTCTGATTCAAAAATTTGATGTTAATGTAAATAATTTAATATGTAATTTGATTTTTTCTATGCCTATTATAGATGGAATTCCAGAAAGTAGTGTCAAAACTCGTGTGACAAGTACAAGTGTGTTGTTTAACTGGAATATGCTGGTTCATGATTTTTCGATAGGAATTTTCCATAAAAACATTTCTTATATATTTAAAAATAAAGAACGAGTTTATGAATGGACTGATCTGAGACCTGCAACATTGCACACATTTTCTCTTCAATTTAAGCAACTTGACTTAGAATTTATTAATGTATATCAGATACTGAAGTTTGAAATTGAAACAGGTCAGTTTTATAATTAATTCATTATTGTCATTTTTCTCTATGAATATCAGTATAGTTCTGCATTTAGCCATGACTATTGTCTGGTTCAGAACATGTAAGCTTTTTTTTTTTTTAATTCCTTTAAAGAAATGTAGGGAGTAAATATAACTAGTGAAATGTTCCCAATTCATTGCATACTGTATATACTCAAGTATAAGCCTAGTTTTTCAGCCCACTTTTTGAGCTGAAAAAAGCCACCTCGGCTTATACTCGAGTCAGTGAAAAATTTGCCCGAAATGGAGGATAAAAAGGGGCGGGGCCATGCCGCTGGGTGACGCTTGTGAATGGCCCAGCGCCCCTGAGTTTCCCCTCCCTCTGTGTCAGTTTGCCGCGCAGCGTGCACCGCATCATCCCCCCTCCTCACGTTCTAATGTAATGCAGGGCTATCTTACAATTCCCCTTCCTCCCCCTCCTGCCGCTCTGCAACGATGTCCCACCTCCTCGTTATGGCAAGCAGCCACATAGCGATGTCCCACCTCCTCTGGTACAGTGATCCAATGATAGGAATCACTGTGCCGTGTGTCATAGGAGGCGGGACATCATCATCACAGTGGGACATCAGCATCATGAGGTGAGTGAAGTATTTCATTGAATACACCAGTATTGTGTGATAATAATTTGTTATGCAGAGCAAATTTTTACAATGGCTACTGTATATTTAATGGGCACAGGCAGGCTGTATATGTTATTCAATGGGCAATGGCATTATTGGTATCTATTTTTATTTTTGAAATTTATCGGTAGCTGCTGCATTTCCCACCCTAGGCTTATACTCGAGTCAATAACTTTTCTAGTTTTTTGTGGTAAAATTAGGTGCCTCGGCTTATATTCGGGTCGGCCTATACTCGAGTATATACGGTAATTAAAATAGGAGGCAGGTCTTGTGCTATTTAGTAATAATAACAATATATAACTTTACTGAATTATGAATTATAATGAAAATATACTACTTATTGCACTTTGCTTCAATTAAAGAAGTTATACATAATAGCATTTAAATTTTCCTGAAATTATTTTTGGAACAATGGTTATAACTATATGCATTATCTCACTGAAATCAGAACTCTGATAGTTTATTTACTGAAAGATTTGATTGTTTCAAAAATGGCAGAATTACACTGAAATATATGTTTAAAAATAGATGGAAAAGAAACATAAATATGCACAATTTTTACATTAATTATTTATATCTATAGCATACTAAGTATGGGAAATAACATGTGAATGCCGCATTGATTATTACATAGCAAGCAATGCAGTCATTTTGGACAAACCTGTAGGAAATCATACAAATATCTGGTGCTTATGTTGTTTTTATGAATTTAATGAATAAAAAAAAATTGTACTTCATTCCCATTTTTATCTTATTTGAAATATGGTTTTTCTTAAATTTTAAAAGTTTTATTTTATCATTCATATGAACTTATTGAAAAAAGCATGGAATTAAATATTCCTTATTAGGTTTTTGTTCAGATGGTTGGACAGCTTTCAAACAGAGTTGCTATAAAGTCGATACAGATAGCAAACCTTGGAATATGGCGCAACATCAGTGTGAATTGTTTTCAACTGGGGCACATCTTGTTGATATTAGAAATAAAGAAGAATATACCTTTTTAACTTCTTATCTTCAGTCATTCAACCAGCTAAATCTGGTTTGGACAGGACTTAATGATATTAAGGTCAGTATATTAATTCTTACTAAACTGTAGCTCTGATATTGTCTTCATGCTGCAGATTTTGAATAATAATACACAGACACACACACACATACATACACATTTTAATTTTCAGTAATACTATTATAAAAGCATAATTTACACATATATGAACAATTATAACAAAATAATGATTAATTTAAATTAATTATTTAAAATGTATGACATATTGAAAACAATTTATTAATTTAAGAAAACAGTAACCTTGTTTCTTTTAGGAAGAAGGACGTCTCATGTGGACTGATGACTCCCTATATCTTGGAGAATCTGAATTTTCTTCTCTGTCACTGATACCAGAAAATGAAACTGATTGTTATGCTTTCCAGAGAAATCCATTTGTCCCAGATTATCTTTTCATAGGATTTTTCTGCTATATTTCTTTGCCATATATTTGTGAATATGAATGTAATTATTTTTTCAAGTTTAGATTTTTTTATTACATTTATTCTCAATTGCTTATTGAAATTTTTTAATTTGAAATTTTGTGGTTTTTTGCAGTATCTTCAGTTCATGAAAACTTCACATTTAAAATACAAGATGTCGGTACAAATGAAGCAACCTTTTTGTGGAATGATTTGAATGGTTGGCTGAATTCAAATTTTCAACTTAACATTAAGTACTATTCTGAACACTCAGAACAGAATTCCAAATTTTTTACTCTAAATTCAACATGCACAAAAATTTTCAATCTGGACCCAGGTCATTCTTACAAATTTTTATTGTCAGCTCAGAGCCCTAAAGGAGCACAAATTAGTTTGCATCCTGTTGTGACGATAGAGACAAGTAAGTTACAAACAAATACATATGGTGTTGTGTGTTGTCGTTTAATATATATGCTCCTTTAAAACAAAAACTTGCTGTGTGTTTAATGTCCTCTGAGTAAACAATCAGATTCAAAATCTGATATGGCTCAGAAAGATAATTTTACCCCTGATGCAATATCACAATATATAGTAAATATTGTCATAAAAATGACAGTATGGATGAGGGAATTATTTTTTGATTGGGTGAAATAGTGTTTTCAAATCATGTATTTAATGAAGCATTTACTATGTACAGTAGCATCTGTACTAAAGATATTTAATTCACTATCTCAAAGTATAAGATTTGAAGCTCTAATAGGGGTTTGCTGCTGTTGTATGCACACAAACACTTTCACTTCTTTGATGTATCAAATCTGAATATGCAAAGCACCACAAATAGCTTTTGAAACAGCTTTGAAGGTCTTGGAAAGATGTGGTTGCTTTATGCCTTAAGAATGGTGATGTGTTTGCCTTAAAATCATTTTCTCACTGGGGTTTTATAGTATCTTACAAGCCTCTTCCTCACGTAATGCCACATTAATGTGCCCATTTGCCTCTCTTTGATGTGGCAGAAAAGTGTATTAACCCAAGTTGTGTTATCCTTACAATCTAGAAGCAATTATAACTGTTTTTACAATACCAGAGTGGAACTCCTCTCTTCTTTTTCTATTCTACCCAGTCTCATCTTCTGGCAGACAGTAATAGAGTTTTCTGTATACTATGGGTAGGGCAGGATGGGGAAACTCCTTCAGCTTCATCCCATGAATCTTGTTTGATTAACCAACCTGATTCTTTTACTTTTTTGCTATAAGATTAATGTTAAACTATAGCTTGCTCAATACAAACTCAGTTGTCCATACATGATTCTCCAGCTTACTTAAATCTCCTACAAAGTCTACTTCATTTTAAGTCTCCTACAAATAAGCTAACTATGTAGAAATGAAAACTCTTATAGGGCTATTGCTATTCTGAGATTGATATTTGTGAGGAAAAAATGTTGGGAAGCTCAAAAGCCAGAAGAAAGAGGGTGAAGAATGCTGGCTACCTGCCACAGTTTCAACCAAGCCAGCAAAACAAGAAGTCACACTGTGAGTAGGACAGGTCTCTATTGGAGTCTCAGCTTGGCACGTGGTAAACAATAAAGTAAAAGGGTTTCTAGCCAGCATTACTGGCTTCTGCTAGCCAGCTAGCTATATGGACTCAGCACGCTTCTTCCTCCTGTTCCTGGTTGCCCCCTGGCCCACTCCAGCAAGTACTTTTTGAATGAAATGTATGAAAGCTGTAGAAGTGTTCTTTTGGGATCTTATCACCTAGGAATATGTTTATTTTCCTTTTGTTATTTTTGTTCCATCAATCCAGTAGAAAATTGATTTGATGTCATTCCAATAGAGACGCTAATGCAATAATGTCAACATTTCATGAGATCAGTACTCCCTAAAACCCATCTCCTTTTAGACTGAGGTTTCATTATTTTTATTTGTTTATTAATCACATTTATATAGTCTCCCATCTCCTCAAAAGTGACTCTGGGTAAAATGCAAGCAGATAAAAATATTAAAAATCTACAGTTTTCAAATGACTGAACTGGAAATGAGTATACGCATCTTTGAGTGTACGTATCTCTGCTGTAATGGATCAATATCCAAGCAAGTTTGGCATTCCCATACAATGGAAAGAGGCTATGAAAGCCAGTTTGGTTTCTTTCACAGACAATGTCAATTGAAAATGTAAGTTGGGGCCCAGAGACTGGATGGGAAAAGGTTACTCCTGCAGCAGACCTATGCTAAACAGATCAGCACCCTGATCACATCATCCCTAGTCTGTAACTGAGGAACTTAAATTTATTTTAATTTAAGGTTTGAGTCAGAATACCGTTACTGTTTCTTCCGCAAAATATTGTTTCCTACTTTTTAAAAAGAATCGGGGCTTTTAGAAATAGGGGAAGGCTTCAAATACAAAACCAGCTCCAAATTAGTTGAAGGCAGTTTATATAAACAAATGTCTGCTTATACAATTTATTTCTGCTTAATTTTCTGCCTCTGCTTTTTATTATTGCAATTTTTATTATTTGCTTATTTGTCCCATTTTTTTACTCTCACCTTAGAACTGTTTTTTCAATTTCCAATCACTAGGACCACTACATCTGCACAATGTAAAGGCAACAAGAGTGACATCATCAGAGATATTTTTACAGTGGGATTCTCCAGCAAGTTCATTCAATGCAAGTTTCCATCATTACCTAGTGAACATTTTTGATAGCAAAACAATCAAGTGGAAAACGTTTTCATTTGGAAAAACTAACACTTCTGCTGTAATCAGAAGTGTCAAATCATATAATCAATATTGGACTTATGTTCAAAGTGTTGCTGAAAAGGGAACTCACAGCTGCTATGAGGATCCTATAGAAATAATAACAGGTAAAGTTAACTATTGGCAGTCCTAATAATAATGCCTTGAATGCTAAATGCTGTCTGGTAGGTATAAAATGTCAATATCTGCTTTCATATAAGCTATTATTATAAAATTGTATTTTTGTTTTAATTTTCAAATAAGCATAGGAGCTTCTGTGTTGCAGAGCAGTGTTCTTATCAGGAAACTAAACTTCTGAGTAAATTTAGAAAACATTATTTCTTTTTTAGAAGAACTAAATGTACTTTTTGACTTGATTAAAACTAGAGTTGCTAAAACACCTCCAAGTGCATTTTATAAAATGTATATTTACACATAACAATTTTTTTCTTTAAATCTTGGAAACAAAGAATCTGTTTTGAAATACTGTTTGCATGATTAAACCACTATGTGTTCTCTTCATGACTGTATATTTCACCAATTTTTAAAAATAGTGTCATGACAAAGAAAGAAATTTTAATGTCCCAAAGGAAAATATTATTTTTGTTACTTAGGTGTGACACCACCTACTGGTCTCTTAATCCATCCAGAGGATGTAGGAGAGGACCATGTGATTATCTCTTGGAAACGCCCAGAAGAGGGCCAGGAATCCTATATTCAAGTAAAACCAACTGCATTCAAGGATAAAAGCATGATGTTTTTAGTAAACAACACAGAGAAATTTAAAATTGAACCATTAATTCCTGGAATGACTTATGATATAGGAGTGGCTACAATAATATCTGGAAATAAGAGTGATTTGACTACCATTCAGTGTACTCTTAGTAAGATGTTTTATAACTGATTTATATACTTTTTAAATTTATTCAGATTTAAACACTACATTGCTCAGATTATTATTAAGAACTAAAAGTAGAGCATTTGTTATAAAATAAACACATGAAACAAAAAGAATCTTATTATAATTTTAAAGAACAGTGTCAAAGGTGATGAATATCATAATATTTACATATTTATATATTTATATAATGGAATCAGAATTAATATTAAGTGGATCCAGGATTTAATAAACTTTTTAATGTATTGCTTTGTCACTAGAATACAGTGAAATTTTGAAAATGTAGAGTAGTATATAAATGTAGTTTTTTTTGTCAATCCTATTTCAATTTCCCATATAATATATGATATAAAGAACAGTATCCTTTATTAAGAAAAAAAAACCTGTGCACTATTTATTATTATAATTGGTAGTTATTTGTAAATAATACATTGATTATATCTTTCTGTTTATTGCCATTCTAGAACCCAAACCAGTACAGATGGTTATACCTTATGAAATCCATAGTACTTTCTTGATTTTATTTGTTAAAGTACCAGCTTTGGGAATAATTGATGGCATTCACATCATAAGTAAAGAAGGAACAAATGCAACATTTACTTTATTAAATGATGGAAAAGTAACTATAGAAAAACTAACTCCAGGAACAGAATATTATTTTTTTGTTTTTACATTTAGCAGACATATGTTAAGTTCTGTACATCACCTGCCAGCTATAAAAACATGTAAGTTATTTGATTTTAGATATGGTTAACTTTAATACATTTAGATAATAGTAGATGCATATTTTGTGCATTCTCATATAATCATATAATTTTTGTAAAAAGATAATTAAAATATGTAAATAGGCATCACATTTGCACCTGTTTTTGTGAATTTCTAAACAACACAACAACTTACTTCTTCAGGATCAGAAGAATATAGTCCAAATCAAGAAGAAGCAGATATGCAAATCTATTTTTCTTTCTTCAAATTATTTATTTATTCAGTACCTTATTTCTGTATTCTTCTGTGATTTCTTTTCTCATTTTTTCCAAAATATTTGCTCGGAATCTGTAAATATATGGGTTTATATATAATTTTCCCCAACATGAACATTTTTGCAAGCATTCTATTGTATTTGCATACATTATTTTCACTAGCATGCATTGATGCACATTTTGTCCAAAACAAAAAATATATATTCATTTCAATTTTAAACTTATCTCCAAATTAGAAAATTGTATATTTCAAAGTATCCTAAGTTTAACTTTAGGTATTGAGTCCTCTGCTAAAAATAATGTAACAGGGAATTATTGGATCCTATCATTCATTCAACACACTTTTTGTTGTGTTTGATGAGTATTTTTCTTATTGCTCCTTATAGGTCTTGCAGTTCCGCTAAATATATATGAAGGCAGAATCACCAATATTTCAATACAGATTATTTGGGATCAGGCAGAAGGAAACTTTCAGCAATATGAAGTCACATGTACAAACTGTGCAGATACTTATAGGGTATGTTGCCAAATAAATTCTTTAAAAAGCAAATCTGAATATTTTACTCTTATATTGCTTTGCTGGTTCATTTTTAGTCCAAGTGACAATATATGGGAGCATCTATATGGTAAAGCAAAGATGAGTCAAGCTACACGAATCCTGTAGTGTATTTTGGAAAGGAATGCACAGAGAATGTCATAGGTAGCTGTTAGCTATGTTGTAATTTTATACATTTTCTGGTCTCATAAAACTACCAATGGAAAATCTACTATATGGAAAATCCTGAAAAAAGGATGCATGATCCTAGAGACACATAGCCACTAATCACAAATATGGCAATCTCTGGAGAATGAGACAGGCAGCAAATAAATTTAATAAATAAAATAAATAATACATTTTTAAAATTTTGAGCAATAGGTCCAAAAGGTGACACAAGAAGTGGCAGAATTTTCCAACTTGATTCCTGGCTTCTTATATAACTTTATGGTTAAAACAGAAAAAGAAGGATACAAGGACAGCCCTCCTGTAAGCATACAAGTAGAAACAGGTATGACAGTGTAACTTTTCTGTTAGTTGTAACATTTATTATTGTTTCAAGCATAACAAAGATCTTATATAGAAAATGTTGCTTCTCTACCACACTGTAGAATGCTAACCCTTGAGAAAATAACACCTCCTGGATCAGTTCTAAACCTAGCTATCTAGTGGTCTATCAGATACCAGCATATACCAGATTTATCTAGGAAATTCACTAACGAAGTCAAAGCAACCTTCCTCTTCTACCATGATGGCTTTCAGATGGTTAGAAAATCTTTATTCATAAGCTTCTATTTAAACATACTTGATTGTGCAACTTGTTTTTCTTTTCTCATTATACATCATTTACTTGTATAAAAAGGTAAATCCACCTGCCTTTTTCTGCCTTTTCATCTTGTGAATTTTCATATTTATAATAAATTACTCTTAATTACATTAAGCAACATGTATTATTATAGACTTCAAAGGAAGTATATTGATTGCAAGAATTCCAATGCATATCTACTGTAAATCCTATTGAATTCAACAGGGAATATTTCTAGATAGGTATTTATTGGATTACTAATCTAAGGTTTTCATCCAACCTTACATTATTGGTTTCCAGCATTTCCCATGTTGGGAGAGCATCCTCCATGACAAACCAGTGGGATTGTTTAAGCTTCTAAAGCATATTTGTGAGATGTCAGGGAAAGCCCAGAATCCAGAAGAAAAAATTCCTGGATGTAAAAGTTTAGTGTGCTGATAATTCTTATTTTACCGATGGACAAATAGATAAAACCCAACTTACTTTTCTTAGAATAGAAAAAAGAATATGGTCTTTCTTAATTAACTTAATTCATATTTACATAAATTTAGTACATGAATTAATATGCTGATAGAAGCAGTGCCTTTTTATTTCAGGTAGAAATAAACCCATACTGGTTAATATATGCAATTTCTGATTCATTTCCATGCAATACATGAAACTTCTCCCAATGTGGATATCAGAGTTTTGTGAGGCTTCTACATGACTGATAGTGAGAGACTATAAAGATTGAGCACTGTAAAGATTGAGTCACTTAGATAGTGAGATGGGCAGTGTCTACATTTGATAAACAAATATTAGCAATAGCAATAGCAGTTAGACTTATATACCACTTCATAGGGCTTTCAGCCCTCTCTAAGCGGTTTACAGAGTCAGCATATCGCCCCCACAGTCTGGGTCCTCATTTCACCCACCTCGGAAGGATGGAAGGCTGAGTCAACCTTGAGCCGGTGAGATTAGAACTGCTGAACTGCAGATAACAGTCAGCTGAAGTGGCCTGCAGTACTGCACCCTAACCACTGCGCCACCTCGCCACCTTGAAGAACCTATACTGTAGATAGTACATTAAACTATGAAAATGCATACCACAGTTCAGAAGAATTAGTTTGAACTTTAGCAGTTATTCATCTGTCAAACAGTCATTTCAATAACTAATGTAGAAATATCCAAGAAATAAATACAGTTAAGGTAAAATAAATACAGTTAAGGTAAAAAAAAAACTGGACAACTGGGTTACACCATAAAAAGAACTATAGAAATGTTAGATTGGCTGAGTTAACACAATAGTTAACTTCAAAATATAGATGCTACCTAAGGCATTAATAACATTTGTGTTTCTTGAATGGAAATTCATTTATTTAAAACATTTATATAGCCAGTCATCTTATATTGAATTCCATTGTAATCAATTTTTAAAAAAATGATTTATAGATTTATAAGAACTGATCATTTTCACTCTTCCATTTCATTAATAGAGCCCAGCTCAGTTAAATATATGAATTTGAGTAAAGATTCTGGATCAATAACTGTTACCTGGCCACCAGCATTTGGTATAGTTGATGGATATATTACTACTTTGGTTGGCAAAAACTATAGCAAGGAAGAAAGATTATCATCAGATAAAAGGTACCTTTTGAAAATGACATAACTGTGGCTGAGTTAATACACATTACTACTGTTGATCCTCTTCTTTTTCTTTCTACCTTTTCCAGCATTTGAAGAGGTTGTACTATATTGGAGTTTTGTATGGGCAGATCCAAGCAGTTCTACCTTTTCTAATTGACAGATGGGAATTTTGTAAATGTGCATATTTTCTAAGCACCATGTAAGATTTTTTTGTATGGCACCCAGTGTGCCCATAAACAATGGGACTACAGCTGGTTTATGCCATAATCATTCAATTTTGATTTTCACAATCTGATACTTTGTGACCTTCTCCAATTCTTTATCTTCTATTCTACAATGACATAGTATTGCCACCTTAATTATTCCACTGTTTCATCAATTTAAATCTGGGGTGTTATGGGCCAAGACTTTATCAGCTTGTATTCAGAAATTCCACAATATTTTAATTTAGTTTTTCATTACCGGCACATGATAAATTTTACAGATATTCCAGTAAATCGTTTTTGCAACTGTGTTATGTCATTGTTTATAATCAGCTTGTGCAATCTTTTTGCAAGAGTTGATATATGATAAACTGTTTCTTCTGTTTTTTTGCATACCCTACAATTTGAATGATTTGACAATTTTTCAGTTTTGGCTTTGATTGCTTTAGTTTGAGTAGCTTGAGTAGTTTGAGAAGTAATTTGAGAAGTCAAAATCAAATCTTCAGTTACCTTTTTTAATGTTCCATTTGTGAAGTTTTATTTTTATCCACGCCCCCAACTATCTTTTGTAGAACTTGACCATGATATGCTTTTCCTTGCCAGAATTCTGTTCAGGCTTTTATTACACTATTTCCATTTTCATGTTTTGGTTCCTCCACATTCAGTAAGTTTCAATTTTTAGGTATATCAATGCTTGTTCTTGACTGTCTTTTATGTAATATAATACATGCTCCTCTTCTTCAGTAGTTTGTTTGTTTTACAGTAATCCTGTGGCTATATTTCTGCAGGGCAGGAATAATCTATCAATATCACTACAGACATTTAATGAATAGTGAATAGTAATTAGCTTTTCTGGTGTTTTTTTACTCAAACTGTGCAGTTCAGGTTGTGTCTATTAATTATTTCAGCAGTGTATCATAGTTTTAATTTGTCCGTGTCTGATGTCATCCAACTTTAAAATGTTTCATCCTGATATTAATAATAATGTTATTTTCCTTAATTGTAGAATATTCACATTTGATGGCCTTTCCTCAGGAACAGAATACTTTGTTCAAATTGTGACTACTAACAGGTTAAAGAACAGTTTCCCTACTTTTCTGAGAGTTACAACTGGTAAGTTAATTATATGCCTTATAAATACGAATCTTAAACTATGTTTTACAGGGCTACCTGAATGCATAGTCACATTGTAAAATCCATATATACAGTATGAATCTCAACCCCAAATACTCCTTGATTATACAAATAATCTAGTCACAAACTATTTTATTTTGTTCTACTCATTGTTTTATCAAAAGTAACACAGTGATTCTAATCAAGGTGTCTAACCACAACAAAAGTTATTCTTATTTCAGAATAGAGGTAGTGACTAGAAAGCAATTACTGTAGAGATGAAGAGGCATGTAGCTTTACATCCATGCTAATCATTAATTTGCACAGCTTGAACAATTGATTATGGGTCATCAATATATTTAATAATGTTTTGATCTTATATTGCTGCTTTAAAAAACCTGAACCAATCTGGCATTCTTAGTACACGGTCTCCCCAAACAGAATTCCAGTGCTCTTTATGTTTAATATTCAAGATTGAAAAAACAACATTTTTGTATTGTTGCCATTTTGATATTCTCTGATGTTGTTTCTTTTCTGGCAGATGTTTAACTACCAAGCTAGGTAATATTATCAGTGCATGGAGGAGTGGAGTTTGCTAGCTGTTTATATGTGGTTGCTTTTCTTACTAGTCTTGATTGGAGAATTGTTTTGTTTTATTGTATTGCATTTTGAGTGTATTGTTTCTTCCTTCATTGTTCTTTTTTGTCTGGTACTGGTATCTTTCTTGTCTAGATGTGTGATGAAATTGAATTATATCTTTATCTAAGATGTCTCCAGTTTTCCATCTCAACGTGCGACTGAATTTATCAGTGTGTTGTGAAATTAAGGGATTTTCATCATGCCTTCTACCTGCCAGATGATGTTCATGAATGTGTTCTCTTAATATTCTCTCTGGTTGCTTCACATACTGTTTTTTTTTATTTAGTTCTTGTACACACACTATAAATGACTCCTGTGTCTTTGGTTTGTTTAGGATTCTTTGGATAGTTTTGTTATCATGATGCCTAGGGGTTATAGTACTCTGTTGCTAATTTCAAAGACATTTTTAGAGATATATGGTATAGTTACTGTTTTCATGGATAGCAATCTCATTTGGACTATTTTTACTTCGTTGATATCTACATTTGCCTATTTAATTTTATTACAGACCCAGATCCACCTTTAGCTTTACAAGCCTTGAGAATAGAAGAGAATACAGTTTACTTGTTTTGGAAACTGCCCAATGGAGGTTTGGATAATTTTGAGGTAAGAAAAATAGAATGGAAAGAAACTATGACTGATTTATTGTTACAGATGTTTGCTTTTTCAGTAGTATATGCTGAAAGCAACCCCTTGTATTACACAGTTCAGCAAAATAGAATATAGACAGTTGTTCTAAGTGAGGACATGGGAAAATTTATGAATGGAGAAAATTTTAAAAAGCCTTTAAAAAAAAATTCTTCAAATGGTAGCTTTAGTGACTTTATTTATAAAATTATACAACTATATTTAAAATAATTGTAGGATTTCTAATTGTTTTGTTCATTTGACATAACTAAACCTGAAAAATACCCATTACAAATTTATTTGTTCATCTTAGAATAATTCAGAAACAAATATTTGTAATGTATCTGTGTATGTATGTATTTCCGGCCAATGTAATATTTTTAAATGGTACTCTGAAAGGAAGTTTTAATACTTTATTGAAAGAAACCACCATATAATATTAATCCCAGTGATGTCATATTATTGCATGACATACCGCAGAGCAAGAAACCATGGAAGAGAGTGCTTCTTCTGAACAAATTAGATTAAATGTGAAATATTAATGAGAAAAGCTTTGAAATAGTGGTTGCTTAGCAAAGTTCAGGTGTACAAATAGGATCGTGTAGCCAATCATTTAAAATTAATCATTTCCACTCATCCAATTTTCATTACAAGCTCAGACATTGATTGTTTAAAGATAATATCAGTGTTTTAATATCCTATTTTTGGCTCATCTAGTTCATTCATTTGTTTTTAATAGTTTTGGATTTAGGTAATGCTAACCAAAATTAAATAACATGAATTCTAAATTGTATTTTTAACAGATTCTTATACCACAAAAACATTATTTTAGGTTTTTTTTCATTTTGGCCAATCTTTGTTTCTAAGACAATAATTCTGGAGTATACTTTACAGTCCTCCGTCTCATATAACATGTTCTTTGTGAAATTAATTCTGCCACGAACAGACTTATCTCTTTTTACCTGTCTAGTTCAGGCCAGTGATGGAATGAAGAGTTCGTTTCAGTAATCAATGCCTCCTTAAAAGGAAAGGTTCTAAAGTTGGTCTGTCCACTTAAGAGACCATTCCTACTATCCTTTTTCTAATTTTGTTTTGAGGAAGGGTATTGAAAAAGTGGTGAATGACAATTACTAAAGCTCCATAGGACATTCAACTAGATCTGTGGAAATTGGATTCAGACCTAGACATAGGACAGAAATTGCACTGGTTGTTCTCATGGATGCCTTGTGAGAAAACTTTAATGGATAATGAAGTTCTTCATTGCTATGCCGCCAAGTAGTCCAATTGGTGGTTGCAGGGACAATATTTTAAACTTTTGGATGCATTGGTTATGCATCAGTCAGGTGTTCCTAGATTTCTACTACTTTATTTAATATCTTCATGAAGCAAATGGAAAAGGTATTGCATTGTTTTGGGGTGGAATGTTGGAAACATACAGATAATACTCCATTATGAAGCTTCACTCAGATCTAGTGGAAGACATGGTTGAAAACATGGATGAAGTTATGATCAGGTGTTTCATCAGTGTTAAATTCTAGAGGGAAATAAACAAGCTCAGACTCCACCCATAATACAGAGTGAATAAGTGATTCAGGAAATAACTGATTCCAAAGCAATTTCATTTTTTATAATTAATGAGGTTGTGCTAACTCAGATAGAATATACTTGCAAAGATAATTTGCATAAATAAAAGCAATTCTTATATAGGCGTTAAAATTTCAAATATTCCAAATTAATTCTTGGTACTTTTATAAAAGTGAAACAACAGAACAAAACAACAACAAAAATTGACTAAAGATGAGAAAATGAACATCAGAACAAAAGTTAATTTTAAAAAGAAAAGAAATTTGAAATGTATGTCTAACTATGAGCCACAGGGGATTCATTATTACAGACTGTTATTTTCCCACACTATAATCTGTACATAAACTGAAAGATAGGTATAGTGAATGTTTGTGTAGTTTATATGGAAACACTCATGAAACACTGAAATGGAGAAAATAATTCTGACATTTTGATGTTTGATAAAAAGGTAAAGGTTCCCCTCGCACATATGTGCTAGTCATTCTTGACTTAGGGAGCAGTGCTCATCTCTGTTTCAAAGCCAAAGAGCCAGCGCTGTCTGAAGATGTCTCCATGGTCATGTGGCCAGCATGACTATATGACGAAGGTGCACAGAATGCTGTTACCTTCCCACCAAAGTGGTCCCTATTTTTCTACTTGCATTTTGACATGTTTTCAAATTGCTAGGTTGGCAGAAGCTGGGACAAGTAACGGGAGCTCAATCTGTTACGTAGTGCTAGGGTTTCGAACCGCTGAACTGCTGAACTTTCTGATTGACAAGCTCAGCATCTTAGCCACTGAGCCACCATGTCCCCCATGTTTGATACTCTTAGCTTTTTTACACAAGGCACTAAACCTTAAATTCAGGTTAATAAATATTCTGTTGTATAACCAACCCTACAGTTTCATTGCCTGAATGTACAATCTAACAAAGGGGTATCAAACCTGATTTTTTTTGCCCTTGTGGGGCTGGGATGGTGTGACCTACGTGGGCCAGATCAGGCCTGCGGGCTGCATGTTTAACATGCCTGATCTAGCAGCGTAGTTATAAGCTGCCTAGAGTAGCCCCACAGAGAAATAGGCAGCAAATAAATGTAATAAATAAATAAATAAATAAAATTAAACAGAGCCAAATTGTTTCCATAATATATCTGACAGGAATGTGCTTTGGAATAGAAGTCTAGGCTCTTAAAATAGCAATAGACTTATATACCACTTCAGATTGCTTTATTAAGTGGTTTACAGAGTCCGCATATTTTCCCCAACAACCTGGGTCCTCATTTTACTAACCTTGGAAGGATGGAAGACTGAGTCAACCTTGAGCAGGAGAGGATCAAACTTCTGGCGGTGCAGAGTTAGCCTGCAGTTCTGCATTCTAACCACTGTGCCACCACAGCTCTCTCTGCTGCCAGAAAAGATAGGAATATCATATGATAGTATCATATCATACACTTATGATAAGAAAAGTATAATTGATTCCTACTGCACAGGTATAAAATAGATTGCTGCCTGTTGCTGGGCAAATAGCAATAGCAGTAGACTTATATACCGCTTCATAGGCCTTTCAGGCCTCTCTAAGCGGTTTACAGAGAGTCAGCATATTGCCCCCAACAATCTGGGTCCTCATTTTACCCACCTCAGAAGGATGGAAGGCTGAGTCAACCCTGAGCCGGTGGGATTTGAACCGCTGACCTGCTGATCTAGCAGTAGCCTGCAGTGCTGCTTTTAACCACTGCGCCACCATCAAATCATCCTTTGATTTTTTTAAATAAATAAGCAAGCATAATGCATAGATACTTAGGCTTTGGTTACTTTTAACATCTTGAAATTAAAAAGCCATAGGAAAGTGGATTTATCTAAATGGTTTATCTGTGTACATTTTTAAAATAAAAAACAAAAAGATTGCATATTGTATTGGGATATATAATGGGAAAAGTAGATCATTAGTTGAAAAGCAGCAAGGCCAGCATATAAAGCAAAGGCAAGATTGCAGAATCATTGTTTCGTAGTAATTGCCCATTGCTTAATGGATTTCGTAATGCCAGTATAGAAATATTTTCTAATATCTCTTGTTTGGCAAAAGAAATTGCTATAGAATTTATTCTTTGTAATAATTTCTGAACTTCTATATGAATACTAGCTTACGTCCATTCAATTTTTGGTTCTAATCTACAGTGCATTCTCAATGCCGTGCTACCTTGATGACTTTAAAATTGTATTTAAATATTACTAGAATATGATGTGAAAATATGTTCTTTTTCCTAGCTTTCTTATTGCTTGATAACTGGCAACAAAACTCTTCAAACAACAATAATGTCTGATAACAGGGCTGTAGTGAAAAACCTCATGCCTGGAGTTGAATACATTTTTCAAATAAAGACAATAAGAGGACAAGCTGCCAGCATCCCTGCAAAGATAAAAATTACTACAAGTAATTAATTGTCTGATACATTATTTTAATAACAAATTATTTCTGTTTTACTGTTATGTTATTACTTTTATGTTGGTCTATGACTGAAATTACACCCCATCCCACCCTCACATGTACATGTGTATATACATATACAATACACACACATACACACGCACATACATTTATAAATATATATACACACAGAGACATAATTTTATAGATATATGTTTTTCATATATAATACTTCAGTCATAGACCAGCAATAAATACATACCACTACCAGTAGTCACTCCAAAACAGAAATAAAATGATTTTACTAGAATTTACTTTAATTTATAATTTTACCAGAATTATAATAGTTTAGCTAAAAAGGGCCATATTATTTTATAGAGTTGAACAAATTATGATTAAGCCCACTATATGTATGTATGTACAAATTCCACTTACCATGTTAAAAACTGCAATCCCAAACCAAAGTTTCTCAAGAACCATTGGATGATGTGCCTCCCTCCCCAAATGGATAAAAAGGCTGAGAGTTGGTGTTGAGAAGCTAGTAGATTTCATGGGAGCCTGAATGTTTAAAGCAGATACCTTTGTGTCAGAGGTGGTATTTAACAGATTCTGACCAGTTCTGGAGAACCGGTAGCGGAACTTTTGAGTAGTTCAGAGAACCAGTAAATACCACCTCTGATCGGCCCTGCCCCCATCTATTCTCTGCCTTCCGAGTCCCAGCTGATCGGGAGGAAATGGGGATTTTTTAGTAACCTTCCCCTGGAGTGGGGTGGGAATGGAAGTTTTACAATATCCTTCCCCTGCCACGCCCACCAAGCCAAGCCCACAGAATAGGTAGTAAAAGTTTTGGATTCCACCACTGCTTTGTGTGAAGGACATGTTTTATAAGCCTGGAAATGGTGCTTAGTCTGCTGAATAGCAACGACCATTCAGTTGAGTGAGACTATCCAAAGCAAGCAGAAGGGACGGAATTTTAGGCATTTTGTTATGTTGGATTTGTGGGGACTGCAGAGTATCTTCTTAGGACTGCACATAACATGATCGGATTTGCTGCTTCAAATACCTTGAGGGATGGCATAATTCCAGAAAATAAGGGCTGGAAAGAGGCCAACATAGCATGCCTTCATCTGCACTGGCTAATGTAACCAGACAGCATTCAGAAATAATACAAACATAAAATACATAATTTTGATGATATTTACTAAACCAAGATCATACTTGGTATACTAAACCAAAAGTAAATTAAGATTTTTTCTGTACACACACAAACACACACACACCACACACACACACACACACACACACACACACACCAGGCACACCAGGCATTACCTGGAGTGCAAAAACAATTTTGATAAATTGCAAAATCTTAATTGCAGATAAGAAATTAAGATTGATTCCAAATAGTGACCAATTGTTTTATCCAATGAAATTTTTAAAAAATGGCTGAGAAACAGGAATTATATCAGCCTTCAACTTTCATTGCATTGGAATTGTCAACAATTAACTATTATCAGATTGAATTTGAAAGAGTTAATTTCATTCTCGTAGCAACGTTAAAATGTTGTAAGAAAGTTTCTA
The DNA here is from genome assembly GCF_051295495.1 of Thamnophis sirtalis. Classification (NCBI taxonomy): domain Eukaryota; kingdom Metazoa; phylum Chordata; class Lepidosauria; order Squamata; family Natricidae; genus Thamnophis; species Thamnophis sirtalis. Next base: position 41,867,857 of record NW_028261389.1, on the reverse strand, counting down.
TATGTTTTACTCAAGATAAATGTATTTATTTAATATTTGGTTGCTTTTCCACATATATTTCCTCTCTTTTTCAAATTTTGTTCAGAACCAATGAAGATATGTGGTCTAACCTTAACACTGAGAAATACAACCTCTGCTAAATTAACATGGAATCCAAGTGAGACTGACTTCAGCCATTACAAAGCATCTGTATCAAACAAGACTTTTACAAAGGAATATACTATTTTAGGTCCTGAGACTGATCACATCATTACAAATCTGACTCCTGGTAGCATTTATAACTTCACTTTGCAAAGAGTAAAAGGCAGTGTTGAAAGTGCAGTTTCCTTTACAGAATTTGTGACAGGTTTGTGAATTTCTATGTTGTAAATTGTGGACAAATGCTACTAGAATCAGTTTCAAAACATCTTACACTAGGGTTTTGTGAAAAAGTATAAATTGTTTTATCATTTGATGGACTAAGAAAATAAACAACTATCTTGGAAATAGTGCAAATGCTAAAAAAGATTGTTTGCAAATAATTATTAATGCTGCACCTTCTTGCATGAAATAGCAAAAGCATTTAGACTTACATACCCCTTAACAGTGCTTTTGCAGCCCTCTCTAAGCAGTTTACAGGAGTCAACATATTGCCCCCAACAATTTGGGTCTTCATTACCCACCTCAGAAGGATGGAAAGCTGAGTCAACCTTGAGCCTAGTGAAGTTTGAACTGCCAAATTGCAGTCAGTTAGCAGAAGTAGCCTGCAGTACTGCATTCTAACCACTGCATCACTGTGGCTCATAATACTTCTGTGGAAAGTTACAAAATTGTAAATAGAGGAACTAAAAGTGAAGCACATTTTAGGAATAAGATTACACAAGTACAAGAAGAAAAAAACCATGTTCAAACATCCATGATTTGTTTTCCATTGACCAGGTTCTAATCTTGATTTAAGAATGAATACTGTGAATATTTTCTACTGTAACAGTTATTCTTATGCAAAATGATAAGTTTTGATATTAAAAATAGGGATTAAATTATTTATAATATTTACTTAATATATTTCATTTACGAACAGATAATGGGGATTTAAGAGAATTGGTTTGGCATAGTGGTTAAGCATCAGACTACTGGAAGATCATAAATTCTAATCTGGTTATGGTAAACATATGATACATGTGTCACAGGTTGACCTGCAATGTCATTTTTGATTGAATGTCAGTGTCCTCGTTTTTGCTCAATTTTCTGAGGCTGCAGAGATTGCATGTGAAAGTGGTGTGCTCTTATACAGCCCCTGGAGCAGAGGTGGTATTCAGCAGGTTCTGATGAGCTCTGGAGAGTAGTTTGGAGAACCGCTAAATGCCCCCATCTATTCTCTGCCTCCCGATTCCCAGCTGATTGGGAGGGAATGGGGATTTGGCAGTATCCTTTTCCTGCCACACCCACCAATCCACACCACACCCATCAAGCCACGCCCACAGAACCAGTAGTAAAAAAAATTGAATCCCACCACTGCCCTGGAACCTCTGGAAGTCACATGAGAAGGCCGTGCTCTTACTCTGCCTCTAGAGCAGGAGTATCAAACTGATGCATCACGTGACATATCATGACTTTTTCCCCCCCTCCGCTAAACCGGGGGTGGGCATGGCCAGTGCATGACACATCCAGCCTGCAGGCTGCAAGTTTGACACCCCTGTTGTAGAGCCTCTGAAAATTACAAAAGAATGGAACCTGTTCTTGCATGATTTTCAGAAACGCCACAGGCCATGCAAGAGTATTTCTCGCTTATGCAACTTTCAGAAGGTTCATTGCAGAGGTGGGTTCCTACCAGTTTGGCCCGGTTTGGCCTAACCGGTAGTGGTATGCTGGCTTGAGTTGCAGAACTGGTAGTGACCGCTGGCTGGCCATGCTCCCAGACTGGTCCGCCCGCTCGGACGCTCACCCTGCCTTGCCTTTGCCATGTGTATCCACTGCTTCCTCCTGCTTACACACAGGTAAGCATTGTGGCAGGGATGGGGGTAGACCAGCAAGCTTTGCATGCTGGAGAGGACTGCACGAGGAGAGGTCAGTGGCAGTGGGAGGAGAGAGCAGTGGCGGCAGGAGGAGAGGGCAGTGGTGGTGGCAGGAATGGCAGCAGTTGGCAGTGCCCCCATCCCCATTCTAGCGGCAGCGACAGCAAAAACAGCAGTGGCGGTGGGGCATCCTGGAACTCCTGGGGAGTTTTCCCATACAGCTTTGGCCACAGCTGGTGGCAGCAGTACCAACGGGTTGTCCCAGAACTCCTGGGGAATTTTCCTGCAAGGCTTTGGCCAAGGTATGGCAATCAGCAGCCCCAAAAGCCGGCAGGGTCCCCAGCGCCACAGAGCAGAGTCGGCACTGTCTCTGCCAAAGGCTGCCTGCCCTTCAGGTGTAGCACCTGCACCGGCTGCCTTTAATCTGCAGTTTACTCATGAGTACCATGCTCATGAGTAAACTGCAGATTAGAGGCAGCCAGAAGATCCTGGCTTGCTTGCTTGGCTGCTTGCCCCGCAGAGCTCGCAGGCAGTGAACAAAACTACCGCCTATTGCCTCCATGCATCAAGGAGGCCAAGCAGGTCACTTCTTCAATTGAGGGCATCACTGGCAGCCACTTCCTGCTGAAGTCCTTGCTCTTCCTGCTGCTGCTTGGCCTCCTAGATGAACAGAGGCAGGAGATCCTGGCCAAAGTCTTGTGTGGGAGGAAGGTAAAGCCAAACTTTGCCCAGCCAAGAGCTTCCAGCAGGGGTGGGTGAGGCTGCAGGGCAAACCTAGCTGGAAGTTGTTTGTAAATCTCCCCAAAATAGGGAGGGGAGGAAGTTCCACTGCTGTCCAGGTTGATTTTATTATAAGAGAAGACCTGGGTACGTTTTTATTAGACAGCCTTTCCTAACAGGACTGATTTTTGCTTGTATCACTGTTGGTCTCAAACTCATTGCTTAATTAGTTTGTTAAGTCCCCATAATTCATAATTATGTTTATGAATTGCTAATATCACCTTCCCTTTGGAGCACTTTCCATTTTTACAACTTAGGAAAGAAGTCTTTTGTCTTTTGGGTTTACCTGAATGAAATTTAGGTGTAGGCATTAGGGGAGGGTTAATTTGAAAAGGAGCAGTAAAAGAGAAGCACATTTCTATACATAATAGAAAGGAAAGGAAAACATTGAGAAGTGTTAAGGAGCTGAGGGGCGTGTGTGAGTGAGTGAATTCCAGACTGGAAAGACTGTTTTGTATTCCAGTTAAATTAAAACTGGTTCTTTGTGAAAGATCTTTGAGAAATTTGGAATATTGCAATAAGGTCCAAGAAAAAAAATAAAGCAGGAAGATTTAATTAAAGGAGAAGAGAAAGAACAGTAAAATATCCACTAAGCTAACTGCTTCGAAAATGCCTTTCTAATGTGTTTTCAATTATAGGATTGGAAATATTTGATTGACTGTATGCTTTAATGTTGAAAAAGAATAATCTTTATCAGTATAAGCAGAGGTGTATTCTTCAAGCTTTAATGCAATTTGCAAAATTAATTGTAGTAAACTGAATACCACTGTAGAACATCATTTCTCACCAAAAATGCAATTTAATGGAGAGTAAAGTAAGATTTTACACAGGCAAGAAAAAATGTATAGAATAGGTCGTGCCTGGCTCAACTGGAAGTAACTATGAGACGGATCTGTGAGATGGAAACTTACCAAACAGATCCAATCTAGAAATAAGAAATTTCCTGATAGAACAATTAGAGAAATTGGATGCCTTCAGAAATTGTGGGTATACCATCACTGGAGGTTTTTAAGAAATTTGTCCATAATAGTATAGGGCAGTGATGGCAAACCTATGGCACGCGTGCCACAGGTGGCACGTGGAGCCACTTGTCAGGTCATGCGAGGCACTGTCCTGTCAGCATGCACGCGCTGGCCAGCTGAGTCCATCCTTTTTTAAAGCCATTTTTTTGCCCTCCCAAGGCTCCAGAGCTTTATAGGAGCCTGGGGAAGGTGAAAAGAGCCTCCCCTGCCCCCCCCCAGAGGCCCTCCGGAGGTTTCATGAGCTTCCCTGTAGCCTCCAGAGCGCAAAAAAATGGCCCTACGGGCAAACCGGAAGTTTGGGAACAGTCTTCCGGATTTCTCAGAGGGTCGTTTTGACTGCTCCAGAGGCTTCAGGGAAGCCTCCTGAAGGTCCCTGAACCCTTCGGAGCGCTCAAAATGACCCTCTGAGCAAACCAGAAGTGACTTCTGGTTTGCTCGGAGGGTTGTTTTGACTGCTCCGAAGGCTTCAGGGAAGCCTCCTGAAGGTCCCTGAAGCCTCCAGAGGGCATCTGGGGGGGCGGGGGAGGCTGTTTTCGCCCTCCCTAGGCTCCTATAAAGCCTCTGGAGCCTGGGGAGGGCGAAAAAAAGCATGCAAAAAATGGGGGGAAGCGCCTGTAGTGCACACATGTGCATGGGGGGGGGTCACGCATTGCATTATGGGTGTGGCATGCCCGCACACGACCCCCCTGCGCTCTCCCCACTTATTGCACGCGAGCCAAGAAAGGTTTGCCATCGCTGGTATAGGGTCTCATCTCATGCTTCAGCAGGAGTTGGATTAGAAAACCTCCAAGGTCTCTTCTAACTCTGTTATTTTTTATAAATCTCTCCACTCAGTCTTACCAAGGGAATGATGTTAAACAATAGTTGGGAATGTACATTAGGCAGTCTTCTGACAGCAAAATCTCATCTTATTGGTTAGTATCAAGGGGAAGATGACTTTGAAAAAGCTTCCTCTCCCACCATAACATACAAAATGAGAAGAGAACTGGGAGGGGAAAGGTGAGGAGAAGCCAGGGGGAGGTGCCCCTCCATCTGGGTGACATTAAGTTGGCCATGCCCACCCAGTCACATGACAATGACCACCTAGTCACGGCCACACAATCACATGATCGCCAAGCCACACCCACAAAATAAAGCCACACCCACAGAACTGGTAGTAATTTTGTTGGAAACCCACCCCTGGTCTGTGGGTGGGTCATATAAGAGCATTCATGTTCTTATGCAACCCCTGCAGCCCCTGCAAAGTGCAGGGAGAGATAATATGCCAGGAGAGTCAGGTTAGCCATCACTGCTCTAGTCCCGCCTTGGGCACAATGCCAGCTGGGTGACTTCTTCTTGATGACCACTTCTCTGCAACTTCAGGGATTTGTCCAAACAATTGCCTAGAGTCAAAACTAACATAAAGGCAAATAGAAAAAAAAAGTTGGGATTTAAACATCTTAATAGTAGATAACCTATGCACAGATAGTTGATCTATGTACTGGAGCTAATTTATTTAGAATTTAAAGTTTTGGTAATAATCTTTCTTAATGGAAAGATCAATGTATATATTTTTTTTCTTTTAAGAGCCTGAAAAGCCGCAGAAACTGACAGTTTTCAATGTGTCCTCACATTCTTTTTCTTTGCACTGGAGGCTGCCCAATGGCTGTGTAGAACAGTTTTATGTGCAGCTTGCACCTCCTCATGGCTTTGTTTCTCTCCAAGATATGGGAAGTGGGGAGTATCAGGTATGTGATGCCTTTTGTTTATAGTACTGTAGTTCAAATTTGTTTATAAGCTGCGCAAACAGCACAATTGGCATAGCGTGACATTCTATCTTGTGGCTTTTAAGCTGGGTTGGGAATGCAAAAGTACATGTACCAAATTTATGAGAGCAGATTTCAACATCTATTCTTTGTTGCCTTAACAACAGTGATGATACTTTTACAAAGTCTACCTCAGACCTCTAGCTATTCATTTAAGTGTTCATGAATATTTTAACAAAGGCAGGGCTGAGCTATTGAGTAATACAAGTTCATTAATTGTGTACTTGCCAGGGAGATCTAGACTTAAATCATTAATGCAGGCAACATTTCTCTCATAAGGCATCACAAAGTTTTAGGAGCACCATTTGATTGCAGTATTTGGATATATATATATATAATAAATGCATACATACACACAAACCATGATTTTTCATGTTTCCTTGCTTCTGTTTCTTATTGGAACTACAAAGACACAGGTATTTCATATGAATATTGAGTGTTGATTGATGTAGATTATATTTCAGTGACAATGATAGTATATTTCCTTAGGTCATCTCAGGATATCTCAATTGATATGAACAGTCTAATTAGTTGTGCTACTTAAAACTGCAGAATCCTACAAATAAACAGGGCCATTGAAACGAACTATTAACTGAGGGATCCTACTGCTTTTAAAACATTTTTGAATAGACAGCTTAAACCTAAGAGTAATGCATGTTTTTTTTAAATGTTATGAATACTAGTGATGTGAATGTACTATTGATTTATTCAATGCTTTATTTGTTTTTGTTTAAATTGAGAGATGCAGTTCTAAATCTTAATTTCACATTCTAGGCTGAAATTTTGAATACCACTCCTGGGACAATATATAATGTGACTGTTTCTTCGGTTTCCTCTTCAGTGTATAGTTTACCTGTCAGCAAAACAGTGACAACTAATGTAACTAGTGAGTTTATGGCAAAATTGCATTTGAGTGTTTTATCAAAATGTCTCAAAAATATGTATCTAATTTTCTGTTTGCCAACTGAAATTGTTCACAGTGCTTGCTCTAAAGTAATTGGAAAAAGATTTATTTTAAAGAAGTAATTCCAGAGTTGCATAGTTGAAGAGAAAATTACCCTTTGAAAAATATCATGATTTAAAACACCCTTGCCAAAATATGAGTATTCAAAAATATCTTGGCAAACTCTTCCATACAATTTTAAGTAGAGAACCCTACTGCATACAGATGCTTCAATAATGAGCTTTAAAAAGTAAACTGGCATCAGAAGCTGTTTGTCTGTGAATATTGCAGATTCCATTAAAATTCTTAGAGAAAGAATGTACTTGATGTTCCAAAAGGCAATTTATTATCTTTCATGAAGTTAAAAAAGCCAACTTCATATTTGCTGCTCTTTGATGCTTAAAACTGGCAAACTCTCTCCTTATTCTCCAGTAGCTAAAGAATATCTAGGTTTAATGTAAAAATGTATATTTTATACAGATCCAGGACCTCCTGTTTTCCTTGCTGGGGAAAAAGTTGGATCTGCAGGAATACTCCTTTCATGGAATACACCACATTTCCCAAATGGGAGAATTATATCCTACATTGTTAAATATAAAGAAGTTTGTCCGTGGATGCAAAATATTTACACCCAAGTTACAACAAAACCAGATAGTTTGGAAGTTCTACTAACCAACCTTAACCCTGGAACAACTTATGAAATCCAGGTAAAGTTATATTTTACTATTTAAAATATTTAAAATGAAGTATTTTACTTTTTGAAATTTGTAAGCATCAGAGCATTTTTTAAAATATAGATATGCCACATATTTAAATTATAATTAATGTAAATCTAACTGCAGGCATGTAATTTCACCTCATTTTCACTTTAGTTGTGCTCTCTAGTGGAAAGCTTTGCATTTAATCATTTAATACAGTGAGAAAGTATGTTAATTTCCAGAGCTGATAGTATTCTTATGCATTTTAATAAACTATCCCTTCCCTTCCTTTCCCTTCTCTGTTTTTGTCCCAGTGCATTTTATTTGATAAGAATAGTATATTTCTCATATATCTGAGGAAAATCACAGATGTTCATTTTTTATATAATGCAAAAGTTTAAAAAGACAAGAATAATAGCTTTCCTGAAAGTTTCAGTCTAACACAGTCTAACAAGATGCCAAATTGCAAAAGTCTGATAAGTTGTTCAAGACAAAGATAAAGATTAGTTTGAGAAGGATTTCATTATAGGATAACTTCAGGATAGGTTATATTTCAGTATATTCATATTGCAATTCTGCATCAAAAGTCTCTATGTATAAAATGTACTAAGTCAGTTATATTTAAGTGTAATTTGTTGAATACATCATAACTGTTGAATATGTCACAACTGTTCAAGCAATATCTCAAATCGAGCAATTCCCATAATGGCAAGATATGGATGTTTATCACACACATTTTAATTTCATTGAGAAAAAAGGAATCTTTCATACCATGCATATCACTTAGTAAAGAACTTGTTGAGAGCATTCAAATGACTTCCATCTTATGTTTTTATTGGGTACTGTTTCCTCACAGAAGCATATGTGAATTTGGTCATTTACATGAATATTATTTGTTTCACTTAAAATGCAATCTTAGTTCTCACTGATTTTGTCCTCTTGCAGGTTGCTGCTGAAAATAGTGCTGGCATTGGAATATTTAGTGTGCCATTTCTCTTTCAAACTGCAGAAAGTGGTAACTTGGTTTATAATATCTCTTAGTAATCTTGTCAGGCTACATAAAAGTGAGATATGCTTGGATCTGAAGAGCCAAATTGTGCTAAAACATGTTTATTATGAGAACATTATTTTTCTTTTTAAATGAAAAGTTTATTACATATACAATATGTGGATAGAAACTTGCCTTACATAAATTCAGTCAAATACACTTAAAAGTCAGTCCTTTCAATTTATACACTGTTGAAAACTTAATACAATGTAATAATACAATGCTAAATGTATCTTCAGATTTAAGCTTATTCTGTAAACTTAGATTTTGTTATTTGTTGACATTTAGTATGACAGGTTCACTGAAATGACAAACTTTCAACAAATATTCCTGAAGAAATTGCAAAAAACTTTGACAATTTAACAGCTGATTTTTAAAAAAATGACAAATATTTTATTAATATTTAAGCAAGTGTATCCAAATGTATACCATTGTTTACATTCAAATAGTTATGTATAACCAATAATCTTTTCAATTCTAATTCTAAAATATACAATAATTATATATTACATAGTTTGCTGTAGATAAAATTTTCCCAGAACTTGAAAATCTTGTTCTGTCCAGGGACTAAGGAAATCTGTCATTTATGTTTAATAGACTCTTTAAAATAAGTCAAATACATTCTTTCTTTCTTTCTTTTTTATTTTGCTGCTTCTTTCCAAGCACCTGGTAAAGTGGTAAATCTCACAGTTGAAGCTTTCAACCACTCAGCTGTAAATCTGATTTGGTTCTTGCCACAACAGCCAAATGGGAAAATAACTAGTTTCAAAATTAGTGTAAAGCATGCAAGAAGTGGAATAATAGTGAAGGATGTCTCTGTTAAAGTGGAAGACCTTTTGTCTGGCAGATTACCAGAATGCACTGTGAGTATGTAAAACATGCTAGTTATAGATAAAAATAAAAGTTGATTCTTCAGGACTGTCCATGTTTCAGTTCAAAATTCATAGTAAAACAATTAAAATATAAAAACAATAAAAACACCCACAAAAAATAATTGTTTTTATTTCAATGTTTGTCTTCACAGGATAACAGTGAATCATTTTTATGGAGTACTACCACTCCTTCAACTACATCTAGTAAAACCACTACGTTTACCTCAAGTACAGTCTCTCCCAAGGCAATGAGTTCAGTCTGGAATGAACCTGTCAGTTTTGTTGTGACTAATCTTAGGCCATACACAACATACCTTTTTGAAGTTTCAGCAGTAACCACTGAAGCAGGTTATATTGACAGTGCAATTGTCAGGACACCAGAATCAGGTATATATTCTTCAGGTAACAAAGTTAAGAAGGGAAATCAATATGGACAGCATTTGCAATTGGCAAAGTTTGAATAAATATCTTTCAGAATGTATCATAGGACAATTTATCTTCCAGAAATATATTTTTGGGTATGTCCTTATATAAGGAATGGATCAAATTTCATTCTTCTGTTGTCCCAGGGACTTCAGAGAATAAAGGATCTGTCCTACAGAGAAATGCTGCAATGAGAAGGTATGGGTGTCAGGGAGAAATCTGAATGAAAATTGTGGTTGGTTCAGTGTAGGAAATTTGCATTTTATTTAATTATATAAGACACATGTGGTGCATCATCTGAAGCACGTTGAAATAAAAAGACTTTTTTTGCAATATAAATTTAATTATATTGAAGTTTTTAAATCTTCATGATATACATTATCTTATAAACCTGTGATGGCAAACCTATGGCACACATGCCAGAGGTAGCATACAGAGCCCTTTCTGTGAGCATGCGCACCATCACCAGCTGTTCTTTTGGTTTTCATGTGTGCTGGAGTGCCAGAAACCCGAAGATCAGCATGCATACTGGACAGCTGTTCTTTGGGTTTCTGGCATGCATGCACCAGCCAGCTGGACTTTGGGTTTCCGGTGCGCAAAGACCAGCTGGCTGGTCCGCATATGTGCTCTGGAAACCCAAAGACCAGATGGCTGGCATGCACATGCCTGTGCACCTCTCTTTGGGCACTCGGTGCTGCAAAAGTTCACCATCACTGTTCTATACCGATGAGTAGGTTTCTTATCTCCCTCTGAGTCTTTACAGTCAGTTTCTCCAGCCCATACATGCAAGGGAAGGGGACATGAAGTACAAATTAGTATTTAAAATGATCAATATTCAAAACAGTAAACTAATTAATTAGAGTTATAGTAGAATATTTTCCATCTGCTTATTATACTTTGATTTCAACAGACAAACAATGGAGAGAAAGATAATTTATAATGAGAAAAAGTAGTCTGTGTAACAGAGTATTCTATCTTAATTTCAGATCCAATTTCAAATCCAATCTGATTAGGATTTGTACATTTCCCTAATCTCCACTGTCTTTTCAGTTCATATTGCCCATATTTTCAGAAAGATCAATTTATTTAAATCAGATGGAAAGATTTGCTTTACAATGCTACTAAAGCACACATTTTCTTCTAGTTCAGGGGTGACAAACGGCCTGGATGCATCACACGCAGGCCAAGCCCACCTTGGTTCCACAAAGCCAAAAAAACATTGTGATACGTCATGTGATGTCACATGACACATGACAGTTTAAGCTTAATATTGGCTTAGTTTCCTTAACTGAAGAAGGAAATAATGAAGTCCTTCATAAATACAGGACAACTCATGATACTTTTATAAAGAAGTAACCAATTTTACCTTCCATCTATTCAAATCAAAATGCTTAGTAACCCAATCACAAATAAAAATACAGCAACTATATGTTAAATAAGTGAGTGCTCGCCATCCAGCTACTTCACTAAAGATAGCACGGGACTTGCAAATTAGTTGATAATGTTCCTTAGGTAAGAAATATTTCTTGATATAACTGCTGGACTTAATTCTCCATTCCAAGGATAACTGTTTTTATAACAATATAGTTGATGCCCTTATATTTGGCAAGATTTCTAAAGAATGATAAATAATCTTTAGAAAGCAGAGATCAGATTTTGCATGGGCAAGATTTATTACTATCCATTAACAGCTGTTCTCATTTTGGCAGCTAGTAGAATACAAAATATTTGTCCTTTTTATGACCACCAGTGCCTTTGAATAATGTCATGTTTGACCTAATCTTCATTACAGTTCGAGCAGCTGAAGCATTTTGTCAGCTGTGTAGAAATAGCAATAGGTTAGGGATATCACTAACAAAGTTAAATGTTGAAGGAAATATTCAAGGCAGTTTAAATACATAACCAAGATTATTTTTAGAAAGTGATGTCTAAAGTTTGGCTTTCAGGTTTTTTTGAGGCTTCTAATAATACATTTTATACTTAAACATATATTGGCCATTAAAAATAGGAAGATAGTGTCATTTTGTCTGCCTTATTTCAACAGAGTGCCTACAATTTGGCTTGAAGGCTGAAAGTTCACGTATTTGAGGAGAAAATGTTAATATTAACAATGAAACATGGACATGCATACAAATTATGGAAAATTTACACAAGCTTTTTATTTAGAATGAAATAAAATTGTATGGAGCTTGCCTCATTATTAAACATATTTGATTATAATCAATTGATTTAAAAAAATCATGATGTGCTATCAAGTCATTTTTGACTCTTAGTGACCACATCAATAAATTTTTCTCCAAGACAAATAATAATTTATTAATTTGTATGCCATCCAACTCCCAGTGTGTCTAGGCAACTCACAACAAACAAATTACAATAAAATGAAAAAGACAGATACAATGAAATGAATCCAAGAATGGGCACTCTGGGCAGATGGAAGAAGAATGATTGATCCAGCCCATTGCCCTTTTCATCTGACTGCCACAGTAAAGTATTTATATACTCATAAAACCTCAGAAATTGCTTTCTTTATATCAATTCCTTAACTAGGTAAAGAAAAATCTGCCATTTTATATGTTGGCATATTAGGAATGCTCATTTTAATTTGAGTTCTACATGTATTATAACTCTTGATGTGGATTGGCCACTGCATTGATTTGCTGGTAGTTTTACTATCAGGATGAAATTTAAAAATAATTACAATTCAGATTTTATGAAATAAACACTCCCAATATGTATGGTGTTTTTTTTCCATTTAGTTCCAGAAGATCCTCCTCAGAATCTTGCTACAGGAAATGTTACAGGAAAATCTTTCTCAATTTCATGGGAGCCACCAAACATTGTTACTGGAAAGTTTACTTACAAAGTGGAATTATATGGGCAAACTGGTAAAACAGTTAATTTGATTTTGTATTATTGTGTTCACATGTTTCATAATCTACTGTGTTTAGTCATTAATTGATTCATAAAACTATTAGAGCTATACAGTTATAACATTTATTTATATACCATCATACTATTTCCTTTCAGAATAACTAACATTATCCAGAACTCAGACTAAGAAATAATGAGCAAAGATAGAAAATTATACCTAAATACCTAAATTTACTTTATACCAACAACATTATCTCTTCATATCTTTCTACCCTTGTTAACCATTTTTATGTCCACCATATCATTTGTTCTTTAAACATGACTTTTTTCAGGATTTCATTAACTCCATCCAACCATTATCGTCTGCATTTTCTTGGTGCCTTCCTTCCTTCCTTCCTTCCTTCCTTCCTTCCTTCCTTCCTTCCTTCCTTCCTTCCTTCCTTCCTTCCTTCCTTCCCCATTTTTAACCCATAGTTTAAGACAGGGTTATCAAATTCCCGGCCTGCAGGATGGATATGTCACGCACTGGCCACGCCCATGCCAGGTTTAGTGAAGGGGGAAAAAGTCCCAGTGTGTCATGTGATGCTGCTGTGACGGTTTGAGTTTGACACTCCTCTTTAAGGCAACAAAAATGGCTCCCTCAAAAATTTAACATCTCTTGTTCCATGGGATCCTAGCCACATAACCAGGTCTTATGGGCCTTTTGGAATATCAAAAGGTGAGGAAAGGCGATCCCTCAAACAGCCTAATCCCATGCCATGAAGATTAACAGGCCAATAGCAATAGCAATAGCAGTAGACTTATATACCGCTTCATAGGCCTTTCAGGCCTCTCTAAGCGGTTTACAGAGAGTCAGCATATTGCCCCCAACAATCTGGGTCCTCATTTTACCCACCTCGGAAGGATGGAAGGCTGAGTCAACCCTGAGCCGGTGAGATTTGAACCGCTGACCTGCTGATCTAGCAGTAGCCTGCAGTGCTGCATTTAACCACTGCGCCACCTTGGCTCATAATCACCAGATGAGTCATAAGTATATACTACTCATTGTTATTTTGATCAATCAATGTGCTCACCTAACATTTTTAGTAACGCAGAGAAACTGAAAATTTAATCTATTTGATTTAATATATGCAACAATGCCCTGTTAACTGAAAGGGTAGTGATCTGATCTATTGTGCCAGTATACCAAAATTTCAGGTAAATCCAGATTTACCTCACACTTGCTTACTCTAGTCAGTGCATGGTCAGATCTTTAATAATTAACTTGCAAGCCAACATAGTATTGTCAATTAAATTATATGCATAATAATATGTATACTGACATAATTAAGCATGTAGTAACATTTAATTGAGTATTAAATACCTGGAAGTATAGGCATTTTCCAAAACTTGGATTAAACAACTAATAGGATACACCTGTAATGTTATTGTCTTTTACCTTTTTACCAAGTTTCATAAAAATATTCATTAACATGAAATTGATATACCTAATCAGTTTATAATACTTGCTTGTTTCAGTTTTCTTTAACATAACCAGGAACAAAATTCTTTTAAAATAATTTCGAAGAGTTTAACTGTCTGGTATTTTGTTTTAAATGATTATTTCAGTTCGTATTTTGGATAACAACACAAAAGATCTCAAATTTACATTTAATAATCTGATACCGTTTACATTATATGATGTGTTTGTTGCTGCTGAAACAAGTGCTGGAGTGGGCCCAAAGTCTAACATAACAGTTTTCACACCTGCAGGAGGTAAGCTGTATATGTCATATATATGTATGTGTGTGTGTGTGTGTATGTATATATATATATACATACATACACACACACACACACATATTCATATTTTAATATGGATAGATAGTGTTGGCAGATGCAACCCATGGAAGTTGTGGGTGTGTATTTGTGTGCAGCTCTAAATGTTGAGTAAAACTGGATCAATTGCTTGCTTCCAGGAACAATGAAATAAATGATAATGGTGTAAATAAGAATGAGTCTTCCATTAGTTTCATGGCATTCATTAGCCATTGAAATAATACATAAAATTCAGCAGGTCCTCTGACAATATTTTGAAGGTTTTATTATTGTTGTTGAAAGATGAATTAAACAATCTTAGTTTTATTTGGTCCCAATTGTTAGGACAGCACAACTATATGTCCACTAGAGGGCAGTAAGTGATTACAAGAAAAGTTTGTTTAGTAAAGCTGATAATGTTACAGATTCTCTTAACTGAAATAAGTTCAATTTTCACATGATGACTTAATGTGTACAGTTTTCACTTCAAAAGCAAGATGTTTTTCTAGGATGTTCTTTCCATGCACTTTACCCCAACTCCAGTTCTTTTACAATAAATGGAAAGTAATCATGAAGATAGCCTCTGCTATACAACCTCCAGAGGATATATCTCAATTGCAAAATTGTACCTACAGGTGCACAGCTAGAGTGCTCTCAAGAGCAGTTCTCACTAGGGAGAGGGCTTTAGGGAGATGCGGCATTTCACTCAATATCCCTTGGGCAGAATGGGCTGTTATGGGAGAATGAATGAGGTCAACAGATTGGAAGTTCATCAGTTCTAACTAGATTTTTTTTAAAGTGATGGGAACAATAATCAGTAGATTAGCAACACCTGATTAAGCTTGGAAGCTAAGCTTGGAGAATGTCAGCAGTGTAGGCTAGAAGAAGCAATAGCAAATTCCCATTGTGTTCTTGGCAAGACTACAGACATTTGCAGTATCCATCAGAATTATGTAACTTCAAATAAATGTTACTTTTTGGATAGTATTAATTTAAGATTAAACATTTTCTAATGTTTGCTGTTTTGTAATTTTACTACATACATTATATTTCAGTTCCAGGACCTGTATTTGATTTGCATGTAGTAGAGGAAGCAGCAAGCTTTATAAGAATTGCTTGGAAAAAACCACAGCAACCAAATGGAGTAATCACTCAGTACCGAGTAAAAGTTTTCCATGAGGAAACAGAGGAGATCCTTGAAGATACAATTCTGACAGAAAAAATCAAGGTACTTACCTACATTTAATATTTTCGCATTGTTCCTTGTCTACATTCCTGTCACTAAGGTTAAGAAATGGAAAATTGTTTCTTTCTTCTCTTTCTGTGTTAGCATTTTACTGAATCTGTGGATCCAGATATGACAGAAGAATATGCGTTATCTTCCTCACCGAATAAAATAAAAACAGTGACCAGTTTATATGAAGGTTCAGGTGAAATGTTCCCAAGAGTACATGAATTTTCTCCAGTAAAATATACTAGTATTCCTGTTGATAATTTCCTAACTGTAAATGAGGATGCAGGACTATATTTAAATTCTGGTAAGTAGGAAAAAGCTGTTTTCTATAACTACTTCATTGTTCATATGGCTATTACGCAAAGTATCTTTAGCAAGGAGTTCAGTCGTATTGTTAGTGGGCATTTGCTGATGTCACATTCGGCAAATGGGAAAATGCCACACAAGCAGAGCTTAGTAGCCCCTTGTCACCCAGTTGACCTCTCTCCCAGAGAAAGAAGATGCCAGACCCATTGCACAAGCTGCATAGACAATCAGTTATTACAGTTGCCAAAGCAGGTGTGATTGGAAGAGATTAACATATCTCCATGTCCCACGCAGACCTTTAATTTTTCCCCCCAACAGTTTTTGACTAATAGGCTTCCAAATGTCACTGAAGGTAAATAGGTCAAAAAGTTACAACTCAGCAACATGGGGCAACCAACAGGTGGCGATGACCCTTTGACACAGTGATGCTATCAGTATATTCACTTACACAGCATTATCAAAGGGGCATTTTTGTGACTAAACACAGATATTTATGACCCATTAAATAAAGTTTGGATGACAGGTTTAAAAATGTCTGAAAATGTGAAAGGGAGCCATTAAATGTAAAAGGATAATGGTGCTATTTTCATTACTTTGAATGTCAGTTGTAAATAAAATAGTGCCGAAAAGTTATTTCCGTGATTCTTAGCTATTATTTTTGACTTTCAGTTACTGTTTTTTCATTTCCAATATGCCAAGATTACTTTTCTTTTTTGCACTGATGCAAACATGCTTCAGAAATGAAAGCAATCTATTTTTGTCAATCTAGTATGCAAGTTTATTTTGGAATAGCATACATTGAATCCAGTACGATTTATTCTTCATTAAACACTCATAGAAACAGCATTCCTGTTTCTTATTCTTTGCTGTGCAGGATGATCAATTCTGCAATTATTTTAATAGTGACCATTTAACATAAACACACAAAAACTGCACTCTTATACCATTTTTGTAGAAATGATATCCTCTAAACTAGTCCTAAATTAGAAATGTATGACTGATTTTAGTTTTTAAAAAATATAAAACATTTGATACCATCAATCTTTCAGTTGAGCAGCTGTCATATCGTGTAAATGCACTCCAGCCTTTCACTAAATATGCAATTGCTGTGTCTGCTTTTACCATCATTGGAGAAGGACCACCGGCTATTCTCATTTCTAAGACAAGTGAACAAGGTAAAAATTTTATAACAGAAATATTATCATGTTGCAAGTGTTTGTTTTTTCAATTTTTCTAAATTTAAATTTCTAAATTAATTATTCTTTTTTGTAGTTCCAAGTTCTGTGGAAAATATAGATTATAAAAATATTAGTTCATCTTCAATTTTGCTCTTTTGGGATAAACCATTAAATCCTAATGGAAAAATCACACATTATACAATTTATGCAATGGAGGTGGATACAAATAAAGCATTTCAACTGACTACATCAGAAAAACACATACTGATTACAGGTGGGATGATTTTTTATATATAAAGAAAGAAAGACAGAGAGAAGGAAGGAAGAAGTGAGAGTGAGTTAGTGAATGAATGTTGAGAAATATAAGTTTAAAATAGAATTATGTAGACGTTAATTATGTCAACTTGTGCCATGATTGTACTTTATCCTTAACAACAGATATATTTTTCTCTATTTGTATTTTTTGACATTTATTCTTTTTTTTAATTGTAATAGATGACTAAAAAGAATTTAATGAAATAAAATTATAGTGAATACGTTCACCATTATCATTATATTATTATTATTGTTCTTAACATTACAAATTAAATAAAAAAGCATCAATGCAATTCAGAGTATGAAATTTTTTTAAAATAACAAGCTATTATGAATAGGGAAAAAGAATAAAAAGAAAATGATACAATGCTTTGTACCTACTACGTTATTACAATGATTGCATAATAAAAGAAGTGCCACTTCAAAGGCTGAGAGTTGACAATTTTTGTTAAGCCACACTTTGCATCTGGTAGGTCAAATATTGACAGGGCCAAATTTAGATAAATGGAGCCAAATATATAAATTTCAGATATATGTAACTATCATTTAATAGCCCATCACTGAACCTTACTTCAATGAAATAAGAATATACAACAAAGAAGGAGCTATCTATGGAAATATCATGCTTCTCCTTGTTTCTCCAAGAGTAGTTCCGGTCAGTATTGATGGCAGGAGAGGAGAACAGCTCAAGGCCTGTTCCCTGGGTTATGGGGTTTCTCAGTGCTCATTACTCTTTCCATTCTCTTAAATATCTATATGAAACTGCTGGATGTGACAATTCAGTGGCGCCGGAGTCAGGTACCATCAAGGTGCTGAGTGGCCCTAGTTTGGCTAATGTATGCTGTCAAGGTTGTGTCTTGATATTTGAAGGCTATGGGGCCCTGGATGGGGAAGAACAGGCTTCAGTTCAACCTGAGCAAGAGTGGCTCTCGGATTTGGTGATTTTTCCACCTTTACATGTTTCTGGATGTAACTGTACTGCCCCAGACATAAACCAGAGTGCAATTTGTGGATCCTCATGGCTTTTGTTCAAAGAGCAGGTTGGTAGCCATGGCCAGGAGGGCGTTTGCTCAAATCTTTGTTGGGCAACAATTGGTCCTGTCCTGGACCAGACATTTTTCAGTCACTTAAGCTTTTTTATACTTTTGGGTTTTAAAATATATTTTATTTATTACATCTTGTTATTATTTGGGTTTTTTATTATGTTAGAGTCACATATAAGATGGGTAGCTATATAAATGTAATAAATATATTACACATTCAACATAAAGACAATAACCAACTTTTAAAAAATTTGTTGAGAAGTCCAAAATTTGAAGTGTAGAATATTGTAAATATTTCAATGTAATATTACCAACCAGAAAATAATTATGTATTTCAGCTTCCCATATATTTGGACTAGTCAGATTGTTATATTGACAAAACAAATCTAGGTAAAGATCCTTGATAATTAAAAATTTCTCAGTATTGTAAGCTTATAACAATTTTTATGTTTGATTCCTGCCACTGAACATCATGAATATCACTAGATTGCTATATTAAATAGTGCAAAGTTCCTAACATCAATATAAACAAAGTACAGCTTAATTGCAGGTGAAATAAATATGTTATAAATAAACATATAACAGCTTAATTAGAACAACAATGTAAGTTTAAAATAAGTTTAATCCATTTTAATTAACTCATTACAAAGCTTAATGTGTACATATGAGAGATAAGAAATAAAAAAGGAAAATGTCAAAATACTGAAATAGCCATTTTTAAAAATTTTGAACTATTAAAAATTAAACCTAAAATGTAATATTAAGAAAACATTTTAAAGGCAGTTTTATCAATCAAGATCACATGCTAAATGTTTGTCTGTATAGCATCTTTATATAACAATTAATAATTTTTCTAAAGTAAGTCCTAATATTTGCAATGTGCTAGAATTGAAAGCAACTTCTCAAAATCTATGAGAGTAAACAAGATATCTGTAAAAATGCCCAAATGAATGCACAGTAAATTTCATTTACAGATTTTGTTCATCTTTGTTTTAGACCTAAAAAAGTACACAGATTATAAAATGAGGGTAACAGCTTCCACAACTGTTGGAGAAAGTGCACTTTCTGGAGACAATGATATTTTTATAAGAACACTTGAAGATGGTAAGTACGTTGTTTTCATATTGATTTTATAATTTCAGTTTGATCAGTTATGATTGATTTATCTACAATGCCCATTAAGCAATACATTTGCACAAATAATAAAAACCATGTAAGCCGTTTCTGTGTGAATGTCTGTGTGTGTGTGTGAGAGAGAGAGAGAGGGGGGGGGGAAGAGAGAGAGAGAGAGGGATGGGTGGATGGAAGGAGGGAGATAGATTTTTTTTCTGGGCATATTCCAATCTCTCCTGATGTTTAGTATGACTAATTGAGGCTTAATATGACAATTTTGAAAAGGTGTTTTGCAAACTACATTGTAAGCGATTTCTATTTCTTGAAGTTCTTTAGAAAGCTCTAGAAACCCACTAAGATAAGAGACAGCACTAATACTATTAATACTATTTTTAATACTGTTCCCATATTAAAATATATCAACTAGCTTCAGGCTGGATGAGTTGGTTGCTGCCATTAACTTGGGAAATTTTAATTTTTAACTTTAATTCATAAATGTAGCTGCAGGGTAACCAAATAAATAGCACATTTTTATCTGTGCAAGAATGGGTAGACAGTTACCACTGAAGGTAAGTATGGTATTAGAAGAGGTATCAGCATGAGCGGTGATATGAAGGACTTTGTGATGATGAAGTAAATAAAGGAAATTGACCATGAAGATGAGAATCACCGAGTTTCTGCTACTTTTAACAATTCTAAATTATGGCTTGCAATTTCCACTTATCAAGACAGTTCAAAATGTTTGCATTTTGCTACCAGTAATGGTAAAAACTAGAGTGTTTTGCCTGAGACAAGTAGGAAAGAATGTGATGTGTTTAAAGAACATATACTGTATGGGAGCATATAGGTGTGAATGTAAGTGTATATGTATATTAGTGTGTTCGGGGAAAATATGTATGTGCATATGCTGAGATTGGACATACTTCCACATGTCTAGAGGAGAGGTTGTTTAAAGATGGTACATTTGCACGTCCAAAAATTGTTTTGCAATTGCTCAAATATACACTGGCAAATTTGTTCCCAAAGGACTCATCTGGCAACTAATATGCCTTTAGTTTATAAAAAGGTTACCTAATCTTGGTCTATGTATTATAAAAATATAAAGAACACCATTTTACTGTAATCAATAAATTCTGTATTTTAAAATAGTTATGAATGAATGCACCCTAATACTCAATCACTTTTTTTTCTGTTTTCTGAATGAAAGAACCCAGTTCACCACCTCAGAATGTTGAGGCATTAGACGTGACTGCCTCAGAAGTCAAATTACGGTGGTTACCACCTGAAATACCTAATGGGATCATAACTCATTATGAAATCATGTCTAATAATGGCAGTATTTTAATAACTAAAAATGCTACAACAACACATCTTACTTTAAATGAGTTGAAACCATACACTTTGTATAACATTTCTGTAAGAGCATTCACTCGCTTTGGTCATGGGAATCAGTCATCTGACCCATTATCTGTAAGAACAGCTGAAGCTGGTAAGTGGAAATACTAGAATATTCTTTTGTCTCTATGGATTCAATTTTAAATGTATTGAAAAGGATATTCAAAAGAATGCAAATGCAAGTAGATTAATAGGTACCACTTTAGTGGGAAGATTTCCTGCACCTTTGGAGTATAGTCATGCTGGTCACATGACCATGGAAAATGTCTTCAGCAATGCTGGCTCCCTTGGCCAAGAAACAGAGATGAGCTGTGTGCCCTAGATAATATAATTAGGTTACAAATTACTAATATAATTAGGTTACAAATTACACATATCTATATTTGAATGAGACAAATGATACCATGAAGCATTTCTCAAAATATCTGATGATCATAGAAAAGTATCTTGCTTAATGATGAGAGGTGAGTCTCTTTCAATGGATGTTGTGATGCATCAAACATGTATCAAATATCAGAATATCAAAATATCAAAAAAGTTCAATACATGCTATTTTTTGTTCTTAGTTGTTTTACGATTTGGTATTATTAACAAGTTTTCCAATTATAACATACATATAATCCTATTTTATCATGTTTAGTTTTATATTTGAAATAATGAAACCAAGGGCCCAAATGAATAACAAGGCAAGTTAGAGAATAGCGAAATGAAATTTCTAAATAAAAAAATCCTGATTGTACATTAAAATAAATATGTAGTTTCCCATAAATTACCTGTGGGGAGATGGATAGGTAACTAGGATAGGGTTGGGATTATTGTACTAGTATTTTGTTTTCCTTTTTTGTATTTTTATCACTTTTTGTTGAAAAGCACTTTCTCTGTGTTTTTTTCTTTCTTTTGACAAAGTATGTATTTTTCTGATAATTGTTTGTGCTTTTTTTCTTTTTTGTCACTATTTTAAAAGCAATAACAAAGAAATCAGGATTTTATAGAAGTAGTTTAACTGAATTTGAAATTAAAGAAAATATCTATGTCAGAACTGAGGAAAATTGTACCTCTGTTTTTATTTACTAAAGGCAAAATAAATCTTTGATAGTTCATTGCTTGCTAATTCATTATTGGATCAGAGACTTCAGACTATATTGGTAATATGTATTGTTGCTTTGTATTTAATTGTCTTCTGTAATGTAATAGCATTTGATGAAAGCTCAAAATAGCATTTGAGTTTCAGTTATCATCATATCTTTTAATTTTTTTGTATGTCACACACCTGTAGAACACTATCATTTAAAATTTGGATATAATATTTTTCTCTGAATTATTTCATTTCAGTACCTGACTTTCCACCCCAAAATATAACTTACAGGAACATGTCTTCTTCAGTAATAGAGTTATCATACTTTCCTCCATCTGTCCCCAATGGCATTATAAAGACATACACCATATATCTCAGAGAGATGAATGGAAGTGAAGTAAGAGTAATCAACACAACACATCTGTCACTAATTATTACAGGTAATATTTTGCCTTATTATTTTACATGGCAGTAATCTAGCTGTGTTATGATGAGTCTGTATCAAATCTATGTATGTATTTTTCAATATCAAATTAACAAACACAATCATATACCTTACATTAAACACATATAAGTGAATAATTCAAAGTAGCAATAGCAATAGCAATAGCAGTAGACTTATATACCGCTTCATAGGCCTTTCAGGCCTCTCTAAGCGGTTTACAGAGAGTCAGCATATTGCCCCCAACAATCTGGGTCCTCATTTTACCCACCTCGGAAGGATGGAAGGCTGAGTCAACCCTGAGCCGGTGAGATTTGAACCGCTGACCTGCTGATCTAGCAGTAGCCTGCAGTGCTGCTTTTAACCACTGCGCCACCTTGGCTCTTATAGTAATTATATGTAATTATATTTCTTCTGTTTTTAAAGTAATTATATGTAATTATATTTCTTCTGTTTTTAAGTAGAATTAAGAAATTAAGCAAATGTGCACTGATACGATCACTGCTATATTTTATGTGCCAAATTTCATTACTATATTAAATAGAAAACTCCAAATTATGACATGAAATCTGAATTTCATGTCAATTTCTGATATTTTTGGACACTTAAGAGAGTTAGTCATATCAGTAGCTTAAAAAATACCATTGGTAGTATAAATGAAAGTTATTTATTTCATATATTAATATATTTGATATATAAAATATATACTGTATGTCAAATGCTTTAACTGTCCTTTGCTTTGCAGAATATTGTTCTGTCCCAAACCTCTAACCTATACTGTCACAGACCTGGCTGTCTGCCACAACTAAGGAGGGAGATAAGCAACCCCTTGGCTAGGAGCCCAGAAAATTATCTCTATGAAAACAAGGCTTGAACTCATGAAATTCTGCAAAATTCCCCTCCTGTCGCCCCACTTACAAGCTCTCCAGGAGAGGCCAATCAGTATCCACCTGCTCCTATTTCCTTCTGTGACCCTTTTTCCAAAGCTGCTCCCTCCTCCTTTCAGCCCTATGCATACATATGTCAGGGACAGCCTCCCTCTGTTCTTCCTCACTGCTCCCTTACTCAGAGGCCATCTGGTGGCCAACAGGCCTCTCTAGTTCTGACTCCGAACACCCCCCCAGAGTCTTCCTCACCCTCCAGGGCAGTCCCATAGTGTTCATCGCAGTCAGATTCCACCAACAGCTCAGCCGGCCACTGTTGTGCCACAAAGATATTTATTTTGTTTTACCTTAAAAAAGTTATCTCTGAAAAGTGAAAGAACAAAGTCAGGACAATGTTATAAATATGTTTTCATGTTTTGTAGTCAATTTATTCTGTAAAACACTTAATTTAATTTAATTTAATTTAAAATTTAAAATATTATAGAACTTTCATATATCTCTATGTATATATTTATATAAATATAAAATTAACTTGGGGGATAACGATATAAACATTAGTGCCCAAATATTAAAATATTCATATTTTAAATATTAAATTATTCTAAAACATTACTAACACCTACCATTTAGATAAGCTTAGCATTTGTGTCAATAATATGATTTCCATGTCTGTAAATTAAAGTCTTTATGTTGTGTTTTTATAATTCAAGTCTTTTCTCTATATTGATTAATATGAAATTATCAAAATAGCATAAACACAAAATGCATATAAGTGTCACTATATACACATAACATGTATATTCTTTATTTAGGCTTAAAGAAATATACAAAATATCTGGCTGAAGTATCTTCAAGCACTGTAAAAGGTCAAGGACCTCGGAGTGCACCATTGGATATAATAACTGATGAAGATGGTAAGGTTGACCTTGCTGATTATTGTGTTCTTTTCATATCAGTTGGTTAAGTTGGAGTGATAGAAGAATATTAGCTACAAATTCCCATCTGCAAGCTAAAGGAAGCTCAAAATGGTGTTAGTATTAGGGGTGGAAAACCTTTTGAACATGGGAGCTTCACTTAATGTTTCTTTGGAGCATGGTGAGACTAATAGAATAGGGTTTTTTTCTGCTTCAAAATAATAGAAAATTGAAATACAACGGTTCAGTAGATAGGGAACAAAGTGCTTACATTTATTTGATTATAAACAGACTTTTCAAAAGGTATAAACCCTTGTAAATAACGAGATCTACTTGCAGTAAAAATGTAAGAAGCAATGAAATGCAAGCAAAAAAAAGGTTTAGAATGTAATTTCTTGGAAGTACATACTGTTCTGACTGTTAGTCAAAATATTTTACAAATTCCTTCATAGCTGAGCACTTGTTTTCATTTCACACATAACTAAAGTGATGACCTGCTTTAGGGATATGATGATAATTTATGTCATTTAAAATAAGCTTGAATGGTATGATAAAATGCCTATATTTATCAAGAAAATACTAAAACATCTGATCATCTGATGCAAATGGCTATATTTATTATTTATAATGGTATACATAATGAATATCCAATAATATGAATCCTGATAACATTTTTATCTATGCTAGTAATTAAAGTACTAATAAAATTAAAATATTCCAGAGTTTATAACTTTGGTTAATTGTATCTAATCAGGGGCATTTTTTAAAATCTGGAATTAAAGCCCCAGCAGGTATTTTATAGAAGTGCACGGTGACTTATTATTAACACTAGTATATGTCATATAATGAATATGTATTGTATCATAACAGGACACATAAAAATAAAATGGTGCATACAAGATTGCAATAAGTAAATAAACATTTCTGACAATGAGTTAGATTCTCCTTATTTTTTTAATACAGCTCATTGGTTTTGGAGCAATTCAGGTTCTCAGATTAGACTTGATTGTGGGAATTTATAGTCTTGGGCTCTCTGTGGGCATCAACCTACATAGAATTCTCTTTCAGGAACTCAAAGGAGGTAAGAAAGGTACAGCAGAAATATTGAATAACAAAATAAGAGACTTTGAAAGGACCTTGGAGGTCTTCTGGTACAACCCCCTGCTGAAGCATTAGATCCTATACCTATGATGGCAAACCTATGGCACATGTGTAAGCTGACCAGATTTTCAGATTGGAAAAGAGGGACGCCTTTGACCGGGGGGGGGGGGCTTGATTAAAAAAAATTTTTTTTGTCAAAAGGTCACCCCAGGACACTGAAACCAGCATAAATATGAATCTGTTGCCAAACAAAATTTTGATCACGTGACCATGAGGATGCTGCAACGGTCGCTAAGTGTGAAAAATGGTCATCAGTCACTTTTTTCAATGCCATTGTAACTTTGGTCACTAAATGTTTTCTTTCCCCCTCCCCGAGACTCCTCACTTCTTCCTTCATTCCTCTTGCTTATCTACCTTCACCTTATCCGTCTTCTGCTCTTTCCCTCCCTTCCTTTCTCCTTCCATCCTCTCTTCTTTCCTCACTCACTCCCTTCCTCCTTTTCTCTTCCTTCCTCCTTCCATTCTTTCAGCTTCATTTCTTTTGCCTATCTACCTTCTCTGTCTTTTTGCTCTTTCCATTTCTCTCTTCCTCTTCGCTTCTGTTCCTTCCTCCTTCCCTCCTTTCCTATTTTCCTTCTGCCTATCTACCTTCACCTTCTCGGTCTTTCTGCTCTTTCCCTGTCTTCCCCTTTCCTCCCTCCCTTCTTTCCTTTCTAGTTCCATCTTTTCTTCTTTCCTCTCTCCCTCCCTTTTTCTTTTTTCCTTCCTTCCTCTTTCCTCTTGCCTATCAACTTCATCCTCTTTGTCTTTCTGCTCTTTCCCTCTCTTCCCCTTTTCTTCCTACCTCCTTCCCACTTTTCTCCCTCCCTTCTTCTTTTTCTTCTTTTTTTCTTCAATCTTCCTCCTTCTCCTCCCATTCTTTCTCCTTCCATCCATCTTTTCTCCTTCCATCTTCTCCCCCCTCCCTTCTTCTTTTTCCTTCCCCCCTCCCTCCCTCCTTCCTTCCTCTCCTTCCCTTTCTCGCACACAGGAAGGGGAGGGGAGGCTTTCTAGTCGCTTTCACAGCATAATTTCTTTATCTAACTTTTAAAAAACAGTGTGCAAATCAAACTTGAGATTTTCGTAACCTGCGAAGCACCAAGTTATTATCTTCTGTTGTTACAAATTCGCAGCTACTCCATTCTTTCCGATAGGGAACTGCATTTCCCAAGATGCCTCAGGTCCTCAAAGCGCTGAACGCGGTTTTGCAATTGACTCCAGCGAGGCCTGGTAGCCGCCGGCTGGGGTGGCTGTCAAGGCGCTGACAGCGGAGCAGACGCGCCGTTTGTTACTGCTTCCAGCAATCGAGACGGACGAGGGAAGAGGCGGTGGCGGGAAGCAACCAAGCCTTGCAGACTCGCTTCCCACCGCAGCACAGGGGCCACACAGGCGTGATTGCTTCCCACCCGGAGGTGGCGGCAAGAGCAGTGCGTTGTTGTTGGTCCATGGCTGGAGCCGGGCAGCGACTGTAAGGACTGCTCGGGCGAGGTGCGGAGGAAGAACGGAAGGTCCCTAACGCCCGCGATGACGGCTCGAGCCATGGACGAGCAGGCTGGCCCCAACAACAACAACGCGCTGCTCTTGCCGCCACCTCCGGGTGGGAAGCAACCAAGCCTTGCAGACTCGCTTCCCACCGCAGCACAGGGGCCGCACAGGCGTGATTGCTTCCCACCCGGAGGTGGCGGCAAGAGCAGTGCGTTGTTGTTGCTGGGGCCAGCCTGCTTGTCCATGGCTGGAGCCGGGCAGCAACTGTAAGGACTGCTCGGGCGAGGTGCGGAGGAAGAACGGAAGGTCCCTAACGCCCGCGATGACGGCTCCAGCCATGGACGAGCAGGCTGGCCCCAACAACAACAACGCGCTGCTCTTGCCGCCACCTCCGGGTGGGAAGCAACCAAGCCTTGCAGACTCGCTTCCCACCGCAGCACAGGGGCCGCACAGGCGTGATTGCTTCCCACCCGGAGGTGGCGGCAAGAGCAGTGCGTTGTTGTTGTTGGGGCCAGCCTGCTCGTCCATGGCTGGAGCCGGGCAGCAACTGTAAGGACTGCTCGGGCGAGGTGCGGAGGAAGAACGGAAGGTCCCTAACGCCCGCGATGACGGCTCCAGCCATGGACGAGCAGGCTGGCCCCAACAACAACAACGCGCTGCTCTTGCCGCCACCTCCGGGTGGGAAGCAACCAAGCCTTGCAGACTCGCTTCCCACCGCAGCACAGGGGCCGCACAGGCATGATTGCTTCCCACCCGGAGGTGGCGGCAAGAGCAGTGCGTTGTTGTTGTTGGGGCCAGCCTGCTCGTCCATGGCTGGAGCCGGGCAGCGACTGTAAGGACTGCTCGGGCGAGGTGCGGAGGAAGAACGGAAGGTCCCTAACGCCCGCGATGACGGCTCGAGCCATGGACGAGCAGGCTGGCCCCAACAACAACAACGCGCTGCTCTTGCCGCCACCTCTGGATGGGGTAGATTGATGGTGTATTTTAGAATTCAATCAGCGCAATAACAACTAAACAGGCAGGCATGCCAAGTGGCACAGGACAGGCAAGAATTTACCAGGGGCTTTTTAATTAGGGGTGGAGGGAGATGGACCTCAATTCAGGACCGCGTGAGGGAGTCCTGTTTTTTCAAGCAAGAATTCTCAAAGAGCAGTTGCTGCCGCGAACGAAAAGCAGTTTTTAACCCCAAGCGCGATGCCACGAATGTCACTATTTCCATCCAAGCCGCCACCACAATCCTTGCAAGCCGGCAAGAAAGCGGAAGCAAGAAGAAAAAAATACATGAATAACCACCCTCCCAAGCAGCCGGAGCTTGCAAATGGCGACGTTGCAATGAGGGTCGTACTCCTGACCCTCTAAAACTCTCGGGAAACTCCTTCGCAGCCACGGGGGGGGGGGATCACAGGAGCAGCCCCACTGGCGGGAGAACGATGGGACGGCTGCGAAAAGGCACAAGGGGAGGGGGAGATTGACAGCAAGGGTTCGTCCCGCCGCTCGCCTTAAAGTTCTCGCCTAGCCGAACTCTGGGGTTGCAGCCGCTGCTCGCCATTCCCTCAACTCAGAGTACGGAGCGCGCGCAAAACCCTGCCAGGCGGGACTCCCCGCAAACCTCTCGCATATTCCCCCCCCTGCTTGCTCCGTCTTACCAGATTTTGGGGGGTATCTGTAGAGGAAATTGGACGGGACATCCACCTCTTCCACTCCGGCGTTCTGCCGGCTGGTGAGCGCTCCCATGCTTCAGGCACGGCGGCAGAGGGTATCCGGGGTTGCAGAGGGGGGGCAGAGAGGAGGGGGGTGCGTCAGCTTCCCAGTTCGTGGCAGACCTTTTCTAGCCAGCTCAAAGGACTTCCCCGGACTTGCTTTGCTGAGCAGGGGCTTTAGTAGAAAGGAAAGCAACTTCAGAGCTGGTATCGGGCCAGCAAAGGCTTCCCACTGCCGGCATGACTTTGAAGTGCGGCTTTCCTTCCACGCGGGCTGACATGGAAGGCAAGCCAGCCCTTCAAACTCATGCTGGCACTTTAGTGTGCCCCTCGGCTGCCATTCAGCGAAAGATGTTTCGCTGAATGGCGGGCGAGTTCTAAACTGCCGGCATGACTTTGAAAGGGCTGGATTGCCTTCCGCGCGGGCCGAAGTGGAAGGCAAGCGGCAAGCCAACACTTCAAAGTCCTGCCGGCAGGCAGGGCTGGAGCGAGCGTGCTCCGTCCCGGTGGGTGCATGAGCGGGGCACTTTTCCAGCGCTCCTGTGCCTGGAGAGCTCCCTCTGCATATGAGCCCGGGATCCGCCATTTGCGCTCCCTTCCTCTGCCTCGCCACCCGCCTTCCCTATCTAGGGACTCCTCCAGCAGAAATAGCAGAGTCGCGTCGAGCGCCGCTCTGCCTTTCTCTGTGCTCTTCCCGCCCGGACGCCCAGAGCCTCCCAGCCCGCCCGGCCCGGGGTGAGTCAACTGCAGTGCAGCGGGTGGCGATCCCGCCACCCCCCCCCCTCACTCGCCCCGCCCGTCACTTACTCTGAGTTCGGAGAAGAAGCGGCGGCCCCAGGTGGCACTTTTCGCAGAGGTTTTTCCACAGCTTGTCCGGAAGTGGAGCTGGAAAGGCGAGCTCGCTCCCCGCTCACTCGCTACGCTACCCCGCCCATGCGAGCGGCAACGGATGGGCGGGGGACTCATGCGGCATGCTAAGCGGACTCCAGCCAATCAGTGAGCTGGCTGGGATGGAAAACTTTAAGCATGCCGCGGTTTTCCATCCCAGCCAGCTCACTGATTGGCTGGAGTCCAGGCCAATCCAATCTGTGAGCGGCAGGCTGGGCTGGCTTAAATTTGTAGGTAGGAGGTAGGATAGAGAACAGAACAATGAGCCAGCCCAGCAAGCTAGCAGCTGATGGGCGGGAGCTGCGAGCGCCAAAAAAAGCGTGCTTTTTAAAAAGGCGGGCGGGACGCGGGAAAATGCGTTGGAAGGCGGGTGTGTCCCGCCAAAAGCGGGACGTCTGGTCACCTTACACATGTGCCATAGGTGGGACACGGAGTCATATTTGCTGGTATGCTAGTTGTCAACTCCAGCGTGCATGCGCACACTTGCCAGCTAATTTTTGGCCTTCTGGAGGGCTGGGGAGGCGGTTTTCTTCCTCCTCAGGCTTCAAGAAAGCCTTTGGAGGCTGAAAAACAAGCTGGAAATGGATCATTCTTGAACTTCTGGTTGGCTCATTGGGACTGTTTTTCACCTTCCCTAGGCTTCAGGAAAGCCTCCCTAGGCCGGGGAGGGTGAATAAACGGCCCAAATGAGCCAACCTGAAGTTCAAAAACGATCCATTTCCAGCTTCTGGAGCGCCTCCGGGGGGCCAGGGGAGGCCATTTTCACCCTCCCCAGGCTTCAGGAAAGCCTCCAGAGCCTGGGAGGTTGTGTGCACATCCATGGGGGGCACATGTGAATGTGCAGGTGGGCAGGGAGGATTGAATGCGATAGTGAACACACAATTTTGGCACGCCATAAGAAAAAGGTTCGCCATCAGTGGTCTATAATGTTCAAAGGAGAAGCCTTCATCTTGTGATTGATTCTTCAAGCTGTGAAAACACACACACACACACACACACACACACACACACACACACAAAGACTGGAATATATAAATTAAAATGGTGCATTTTTTACCATCTTCTATTGTAATGTTAATTGGTTTCTCTTTTCTAGGGGAATTTATTTATATTGATTTGTATCAATTAAATTCATATTTTATTACTAGGAAACAAATTAAAATAACCTTGGACTGAAGGTGAATTACTATGATATTCCTGTTGCTCTATTTTCTCATAAAATACTATTTCTTCTCAGAATCAAATAAACAGATGGTTTGCACTACCATGTAAAATTATTCTTTCTTAAGTGCCATTTTAAAACAAACAGCTTCAAATATAATAACTGTATCTAGTGATATTCTAAATACTCAAATTTGCTGTAGCAATAATTCATCAGAAATATATTGTATATTTACTTTGCAGCTCCTAGTTCCCCTCCAAGATTGCTCACAGTAAAACAGTTATCTGATGCCATTGTGGTATTGTCATGGCAACCACCACTTGAGCCAAATGGAATTATCCTTTATTATACAGTTTATATTTGGTAAGATTTTTCTAAATATTGAAAAAATGTTTTTCCTTAACCCTGTAATTCATGTTTTATTCCCCAAACATGCATATTAGTGAATAATTAGAAACAATTTATTCTTCACTGAGCTTAAATGTAGACAACTAATGTTTTTAGAAATTAATGCTTGCTAGATTCTTCAAACATTCTGAAATCATCATTTCAAAACCGAGATGTTGTTATACCAAATAGAACTTTTAGTGGTTCTCTAGGAGACTCCCTCCTACTGTTATTGATTGTCATTGAATGGAGTGGATCCTGTCTTACACTAGTAGCAATTGGCCAATTCACTTCCACTCAATAATGTAAGGGTGGAAAATAACTGAACAAATTGTAGCATTGGTATCTGCAATTAGTTCATGTCCATATTCTGGTCCTTCATTCATATAGCAGGATGTTGTAAATACTAAATAGCTATGCATTGTTGAGCTTTTGAACTAGTAGTGTAACATAAGAATCTTTACCAGTCCTTCATGTTGCTTTCTAAGAAGAGTTCCAATCTTAGAATTAAATGTTCTGCTATTTTCATGCATGATCACCATACCTTCTAACTTTCCAAGTACTGCCTCGTTGTGGTGGTGGGGATGTCCCTGGAATAGATGTTGCGATGAAAAAGCTATTTCACAGGAGAGCAAAAAACATTTTTTACCCAGTATGATACAAATATATTTGAATGCCTTTAGTACTGGAAAAACTACAAATTGTTACTGCAGGTGGAATGAAAAACACAATGGTGTTAAATTGAAACTCTAGTTTAGCACACATAGCAACATATAGAACTATTAGTTCTTGTTTTGTTAATTAGCTGTTTAATTCTCTTTTATATGTTTGCTTAGGGATATTATGTCAAGAAATATCAATGCATCTGAACTATCATTAGAATTAACAGATTTAGAATATAACAAGAAATACAGTGTTTATGTAACAGCAAGTACCAGATTTGGTGATGGAAATATAAAAAGTGACACAACAAGTTTCAGAACCTCTGAAGGAGGTAAATGTGTATGATTAATAGAATAAATAATATGATATACTATTGACAAGGTTCTTAGTAGTGATTTAAAAGTAGGATAAGTATTTGTTATATTATAATATTATATATGTATGTATGTATAAATATATTATGTATAAAATAGGATGGGTTACCTTTTGGTAATCAGAGATGTGGAAATGAAACATTATGTGTCCTTTATCCTTGGACTACTATGAGCATTAGTAACAAATGAGGAACCCTCTGCTTTGGCCCTTCTTTATTTCTGCTCTAAGGCTTTTTCCTTCTGATTGTTTTTAATAGAAAGAATAGAGTATTACTGTCCTTGGTTTCTTCCCTAGCGTAATGGTATGAAGCTCATTGCTGCAAGATAATGTTCCTTATCCTTTTTAGATGTTGAGCTGCTCTCTTAAATATTTTTAATAGTCCTGATTCTACTCATGGACATAAATTCTGCTACATATGGATCTCCAGTGATAAACAGGATAATTCTGGCCAAATTCATAACTATTTTCCTATGTTTGATGAAGAATTGGTGATTTCCTTTCTCAATTATACATACTTTACACTAAACAGTACAGTTTTTGTGCTTCCTAATTCAAAATAATAGGAAACTATGCGTTGCCACTTATTAGTCACATGATCAGAGAAGCTCTAGGATCATAATGGTGAAACTGTGGCACGCGTGCCAGAGGTGGCATGCAGATCCCTCTATGTGGGCACGCATGCCATTGCCAGCTGCTCTTCTGGTTTCCAGCATGCGGATGTGCTCTGGCCAGCTGGTGTTCAGGTTTTCAGTGCTCCAGCGTGTGCACACCCACACCTTCACGTGTTCTGGTTTTTGGGCACTCAGTGCCGAAAAGGGTCACCATCATTGCTCTAGAGGTTACAAGAAAAGGGATTGGGAACCATGCAGAGTCTTGTGGCTGTAATTTTCAATAAAGCATATTCCTTCAAAAAAATGACCTTCATACCACTCAGGTCAAAAGATAATTGGTTTAATATATTACTTTTTTCATATGAATTTTGAAACTTACTCTTTCATAAAAGGTAGATAAATTTCTGCATACTGAATGAACAATATTTTTATATTTTTTAAATATTGCAATTGACAGGGTATGTGTATGCACCATTTGCTGCTCTTATTTCGTCCATATTTAGGGTTGTTTTGAAAAGCTGCTACTTAACAAGCTTAAAATGAATGTGGATACACAGGACTGACGTACAGCATTATTGATGGTAGTCAGGCTGCTTTTGAAACTACAGAAAAGTTAAGCACTGCTGACCCCAAGAGTAGTGTAATGAAATGCAAAACTCCAAAATGACAGCTATGACCTTCCTACTTCCACATTTTCCTTTTTAACTCATGGGACACATTTCGGTTTCATTCATTGTCCTCTGAAGCTTTGGAACAATGCACTTCATTCTGGTATTTGGCTACTTCAGTTCAAAGTCAGTCTGAATGCCTTGTAAGTGGCTCATGTCAATTTGTGCTTTGTCCAGTGTAACTCTGCAATTATTTATTATATAGTAATATATGTCTTTGTAAATGGACAATAAATTATTGAAATGGTTTATTTTCATTAATTTTTACCAGAATTAATTTTCAACATGAATTGTATACTCCTAACTCAATAATGCTGGCTTGGTCTGTTCACTAATGATACATTATTGTGTTCCTTTCCATATCATAAAACAGAATAGAAAACAAAGAGTATCAGGATGTATATCGTTATAATAGCAGCCTTTTGTATTTCCAAAGGCTAAGGCTAAGTTCCATTAAGGATCACTAGAAAGAAAGGATTTTCGTCATAAAATCCCTTCCTGAAACATTTGTAGAGCAGAAACAAAATAGCCTTTTTTTGTACAGTTGGTAAATGTTTACATTTTTCAGCTCCAGGTGACCCACCTAAAAACTTGTGGTATAAAAATCTCACTTCATCATCAGTAAGAGTATTCTGGAATCCTCCTCAAAAACCTAATGGTGTCATTCAGTTTTATACAATTTACTACAAAAATGATTCTGACACTTATGTACAGGTATATCCACTTTTTAATTTTCTCTGAAAGTGTTTGACAATGTTAAAATCTATCTATCTATCTATCTATCTATCTATCTATCTATCTATCTATCTATCTATCTATCTATCTATCTATCTATCTATCTATCTATCTATCTATATGTTATATTTGTGCTGATAAATAAATAAAGGGAGACTAGTATAGATCTATTTCAAGCTATTTAGCTCTCATCAGCTAGCCATACCCTTGCTGGGAATCGAATCTGTGCTCTATTGCCTCTTAGGCAGATGTGTTAACCATTGAGCTACAGAGCTCGACTCCTTATCAGCCAGGCCAGGGTGAAAGGTATATATTTAAAGTCACAACCCCTGGTATGCCCAAATATGGGAGGAAGATCACACTTCCATTCTCTGTCCTTCGGCTCGTCACAAGAGACCATCCAGACAGAAACCCAGACAATCCAGACAGTAAAAAATATTGGGTTTCTGTCTGGATGGTCTCTTGTGACGAGCCGAAGGAATATATATATATATCTTAGTACAGTGTTTTTCAACCACTGTGCCGCGGCACACTAGTGTGCCGTGACATAGTGTAAGGTGTGCCGTGGGAAAAACACCCGCCGGGTGTTTTCAGCAGAGCTCTTCAAAACAAGACTTGTTGAATTCCGCAGGTTTTGAGGCCATTCACTTCCAAAAAAAACCACTGCTTCCCCCAATAAGCCCGCCATTTCAGGAGCACTGCAGATTGGTCTGCTTGACAACCCCAGCCGGGGATTCCGGGATCGTGTTCGCAGCACCACGCAAATGCCCGCTGACTTGCACCTGGCTCCTCCGGGCTTATTTCCCGGCAGAGAAATCAGGACAAGGAGATTGAACGCAAAGCAAGAGGAACGAAGCCAGCACCCCCGCTTTCCTAGCAATGTCTCCTCCTCCTCCCCGTTCCCGTCACCCTCCCGCAGGCAGATTTTGGCCCAGACAAGCCGACGGGGCTCTTCTCGTCCCGGGAAGGGAGGAAGGGAGGAAGGGGCAAGGTTCAAGGTAAACTCGGGAAGGGGGAAATCGCAAAGCTGGAACAGGAGACCTTCCGCGATGAACACGAGCCCAAAGGGGCAACTCCGCGCACGAGCCTCGCCCTGAACCCTGAAAAGCAGAAGACCACAGGACTCCCATGCGCTCCCCCACCTCCAGCAAAAGCAGCGCAGACGCTGCTCTCTTCCCTGCGCTGCCTCGGAAAGGGAGCCCAAGCCCCGCCGCCCCAAGCGCAGTTTCTCCCGTGATCACCCACCTCTGCCACCTCTTCCCTGCGGCGCCTCGGGGAGCAGCGTTGCTCCCCCCGTCAAATTCACTGGACTTGCTCCTGTAGGATGGCTCCGAAGCTAAAGCACAGGCTATACTCATGCAAAACAGTTCCAAGATTTTGAATGCCCTCAATTGGTCCTCTCCCAATACTGTTCCTATACTTCAATGATGCTGTTGTTAGCTTTCAGTTTTGGAATAATGAGTGAGGAACTAGGTAATACCTACCTCATACCCTTGGATGGATGCTAGCATTCTAGGAAGTATAATCTCAAGAGAGTGGATTTTAAACTGATAAATTGATTTACACTTCACAAAAGACAATTGCAAATTGAGATAATTGTAAATTGAGAAGATATAGTCAATATAGGCACAGAGTTAAATATTTTTAACATTTTCTAATGGTGGTGTGCCTCGTGATTTTTTTCGTGAAAAAAGTGTGCCTTTGCACAAAAAAGGTTGAAAAACACTGTCTTAGTAGTAAATGAAAGAAATGATTTTATGTGCCCAAACACAGAAAATTAGAGTGATGCATGTTCTGAAGATAATTCATAAGATGTGGCTAGAAGTTGCACAAATGTAGCATCTTGTGGCTATTCCTTATTGCATCCTGCATTTACTTTTGCACAAGCACAAAAAAAGAGAGTTTTTGTTGCATGCTGTTATTTGTCAAGGGTGTCCTTAGCCTTATTTGTTTGGTTATTACTTGTACTTTTATTATATTTAATTGCTAGCAATCTTTAGCATATTTTTAATCAAGTAACAATAAGGAGCCATTTTGATGTAGTGGTTAAGGCAGCAGACTAGAAACCTGGAGTCCATAAATTCTAGTTACACCACCTCAGGCAGAAAGGCAGCAGGGTAAATTTGGGCCAGTCACTTTCTCTCAGCCCTAGAAAGGAGCCAATTACAAACTGCTGCTGAAAATCCTTGACGAGAAAACAGCAGAGACTTACCCAGGTAATCTCTATGAATTGGACTTGACTGAAAAAAAAAGGAAAACAAAAAAATAATATATACAAAAAACAAAAGTAAATAAGAAATAATTTGAATTTACTGTTATATTTGAAGCTAAAAGTATACACAGCTTGCATGACCAAAGTCAGACTCTCTCCACTTTCAAACAGAGAATGTAAATAAATCAAGCAATTCAAGTTTTGCAAAAAAATAAGTGAAATAACTGAAGTCAGATAAAGCGAAAATAATTATTTCTTCTTCACCAACATCCACATGACTGGTAGCCTAATAATAATACTATTGTACCTAGAAGTTAATTTTCTCTGTGCTATCATGATTTTTGTTTAGGTATCATAAATGTTTGCAATACATAATGTTCATTTAGCCGTATGAGAAAAGAAATAAGTTATAGAGAAATATTAATTTTAATTCAATAAATTTTCCTAACATTTTCTGTCTAGAATTTTACCACTTCCACAATTGACAGCAGTGCTGATAATTCAACTTTATCAATAGTATTGAACAATTTAGCCAAATGGAAGCACTACACACTTTGGTTAACTGCCAACACAGCTCTTGGGAATGGAAACCAAACCAGTGAAATAATGCAGCTATATACAGACCAAGACTGTATGTTAAAAAGTTTATATTGTTTCTAGAAATCCTATATGTAATTCTTTACAGACTCATTTGTAAGGCTCTTTGTGTGAACTTTAGGGTTCATTGTGATCTAAGCCATCTAATTATCAGAATCATATAGTATAATTTTTTGCACTTTTTGTCACTATGCATTTATTGTGAGAGGTTAGATATAATTTGAATAAATTGTGTTTTTTTTAAACCATGGCTTGACATTCTAAACATAATATTAAATCCAGGAGGGTGATTTTAGGCCAGTCACTGTCTCTCTGCCCAGATTACCTCACAGGATTGTTATTGTGGAGGAAATAGGGAAAGAGCTATTGTGCATGTTTACTA
Source organism: Thamnophis sirtalis (assembly GCF_051295495.1). Taxonomy (NCBI): domain Eukaryota; kingdom Metazoa; phylum Chordata; class Lepidosauria; order Squamata; family Natricidae; genus Thamnophis; species Thamnophis sirtalis. The sequence goes on along the minus strand of NW_028261389.1, from coordinate 41,830,697 downwards.
TCTTGAATGACATATAAAATAGTAAAAGCAGGATAAAAAAACTAAAAATTAAAACAAATTAAAATAAATTATGTGAAAGCCCCATGAACAACATGAACTTATTTTTATGCATAATGCTTCTCTTCAACTGCATATAATTGATATCAGGGATAGAAACATTGTACTTAGACATGTTTTTATTTCCTTCAGTACCTGATGGGCCTGTTACTCAGCTGTCCTATCAGAACATTTCTTCCACGGTAATCAACGTAAGCTGGATCCCACCAATGCAGCCCAATGGACTCATCTTCTATAATATTTCATTAACAATGAAGGATACTCAAACAAATGATGAGATTTTGTCGCTGCTTCTATATGATACAAATATAATTTTTAATAAGTTGGAAAAATATGCAAACTATCTTCTAAACATTACTCCTGCAACAGAAAAAGGATCATCAGAAATGTATACTGTAAGTGTATACATCAGAACTGAAGAAGATGGTAAGTTATCTATATTGCTTTGTTGCTCAGTACAGGTTTATTCAGGCATAAGCTTGTACATGACTTATATAACTTAGACTGTATTTGTGTAGCTTATGGCATGAACTAGTTCATTTCTTTTTCTAATACAGTATTTCCATGTGTATTGATATTTTTTTAAAAAATTGGATTGAACTCATAGACAAACATCCTTTTTACTCTTCTTCATAATAACTGTACTTGAACTAGCCAAATGATCATATAATGGAATAATACTATATTATTGCATAAAAATATAGTATTATATTACTATAATATAGTAATATAACATAGTACTATATATTATAATATAATACTATATTATTATTGAATAATTCCAGCAATTGGTATGTAATTCAAAAACACAATTACATATTTTACCCAGATTACTCTTCCCAAAACTATAATAAGAAGCTTATGGATATTAGATCAAAACAGGAGGCCTGGATGAAAGTCTATCATAAATGTCATTGCCAGCAATACTTCAAGCATCATGAAGCTGACAATCTACCTTTATTTTTTTTCTGAGATGTCTAATAAAAATGAAAAATGTTATTTAATTACCATATTTTTTGGAGTATAAGACGAACCGGAGTATAAAACGCACCAAGGTTTTGAAGAGGCAAATTTTTTTAAAAAAGGTTTTGCCCTCTCCAAACCCCCCAAAAATGGCCCATTTGTCACAAAAAGGGCCATTTTTGCCCCCCAAAAGGACATGGATAGTCTTTAGGAAGCTTATAGAGTGCTCCTGGGGGCTGGGGGAGGGGAAATTGAGCAAAAAACAGCCCATTGTTTCCTCATTTCTGCCCTCCCCAGGAGCTCTCTAAAAGCCTCTTACAAGCTATGCACGGCCATCTGGGTGAAAGGGGCAGGGTTTCAGGAGGCAAAAAATGCTGTATTCAGTGTATAAGATGCACCTAGATTTTCAGCCTCTTTTTTGAGGGAAAAGGGTGCATCTTATACTCCGGAAAATACGGTAATCTCTTCTTAATATATAAAATGTACTATTTTTAAGACTCTTAACCATTAATTTTTTAAAATGAGTATTCCAATCATTTCTTCCAAAATTCTTGAAATTATGTAATTAATACCACAACTTTAAAGAGCTTGGCATCCACTTTGAAAGAGCTACTCATTGGATCAGTCAAGAAAAGAATCTTCTTATAAAAGCATTCTTTGCAATTATTAGTTACTCTTGTCAATATAGTAACAGCTATGTACCAGCAGCCATAAAATTTCTCAAGGCTAAAGTACTGGGCTCAGTACTACATGGTGTTCAGTTATGTATATATAAAGATGCTTATTGGGTAGAAGCTGTAAAATCCAAAATTTTAAAGACTATAACCAGGTTCCTTAATCCCGATATTCAGATGGAATTAGAAAGTATCTCCTTAGGGTCCCATCTGAGAACCTGTTACTTCAGATTCTGATTGAAACAACTTCTTTGGAAACCTCTTTGGTCCATATCATCTAACTAGACAAATTTAAATCTTTAATAAGGCAGTTGAATCTTAATCTGGTTTTTTTGTGCCTTTTCTTGAGTTGGAATCATCCCCAATAAAGCTATAATTATTCTTCAGTGAACGAGCTTAAAACAGATCTCTAAACTGATATCTTAATAGCCACCTTCTTCTGCTTCATTCAGAAATATTTTTTCATTTCCCAAATTTCACATAAGAGACTCTTCAGCTTGACCCAGATTCGCAAATTCCCCTAAGGACAATAACTAGTAGATACATTAATATGCCTTATGAATATCACACTTACGTATCTTCCAATATAGATATTGAACTCATTTCACACATGCTAATACATATGCTCTATACAATAAATAGAGATCAAAACCCATAAAATCAATTGTTGGAAATCTTAATTGCTCCTCTAAACAGTCATTCCATTCATTAGATCTAGTCTACACAAAGGTAGTTAACATTTGATATGAACCTGGAAGTAATTGTAACCAGTTCTTTGATATTATTGAATTGTTTCGAGGTCTAAATAAGGGTAGTTACTGCTGATAATTTCCTCAGAGTTGGGAAACTGATTAAGATGATCAACCCAAAGAATCTGATAGTTACAAGTGACTTCTGATAGGCAGTTTGGGGTTTTTCAGCAATGTAATAGGAAATTCCATCAAGTGGTCAGGTGAACTCTAGATTAGAGCATTGCTCAAGATTCTGTCTTTGTTGCCTCTCTCTGTTGGTTAGTTCTTTTGTATGTTCAAACAAAAAGAAAGAGATACTCTTAGCAGCAGTGGAAGAAGACTAAATAGGAACTTGAATAAATATTGGCAGGAGCTCATGTTTGGTAATAAGGGAGATGAAGTATAAATACTTCTCCACCTTTACTGTGCTGGTAGGATGGAATCCTTGTTTATGTGCCCTGTTCCCTTCTGATTATGTAGAGGTGGTAAGTTCTACCTTACAAGCTGCTGTGAGGTACTTAGGCAATAAAATAGCTTTGTCAATAAAATAGCACATATTTATTCAGCTATCAACTCTACAAGAGCAAGACCTGAAAAAAATGATAGAAGTAAGACATATTATATCACCTAGGATTTGTTTGCTGATTTTGAGAAGTGGATAGGATGCTCAATAACTGGTATGCTAATAGCATTTCCTTCCTGGGGTAAGAGGTGTTGGCGATAGTATCTCATTATCTCATGTCTTTATTGCCTCAAGGATAGACTACTGCAACATACTTACATAAAATAAATAGAAGAAAATAAAGCATTTATTGGATTTAATGTGATGTTATTGGAAAACATTATTTGTAAAATAATTATTTAAAAATATTAAAGTTTGTCTGCCTGTTTCTGTATACATAGGTAATTTGCTATAAATGTTACACAACAGACACACCCATACTGAGCTTCTTGTATATTTCAGATTAATGTTTGCTTCTCCCTTTTTATGTTTCTTCCCTAATTAACTGGCAGTTCCAGATTCTGCACCTATTTTGAAAACTTACAGAAACCTTTCATCTACCTCAGTGATGTTATCTTGGGATCCTCCATATCGGCCAAATGGCATTATAAGAGGCTATGATTTAAAGCTACAAGGCCCAGAAAAAAATATTTCTTTCACTACCTCTAATAATTCAATTATTTTAGAAGACCTTTTGCCATTTACTCTATACAGCTTTTTTGCATCAGCTCAAACTGTAAAAGGGCCTGGTCCATATTCCGTTCTTATGTTCTCTACAGATGAGTCAGGTGAGTAATTTGCAAGATGCAGATTTCACAATGAATCCAATGTTTACAAGATTTCAAGATAATACCTTGGTCATGTTTTAGTATCTTATTAATTGAACTAGAGTTATGTGGAAATAATTGGGGTCAAACACATTTTAATTGTTATTTGCAATTACTCTCCTTCGCTCTGTTATTTTTATTTGATGAATTGCATAGGATGGAACGTTTGACCATCTTATGATTTCCTTATAACTGCCCAGTTACTCAGCCATAGCCACAGAACATTTGAAAAACGCAGTTACAATGTATATAAACTTGTAAGCTGTCATTCCCTTCAGTTTCTCTGTATTTTCTAGCTGCTACTCATCTAGGGATTTATATAGCTACCAAGGCATATATGGCTCATCTGGCTTTATACAGACTAGCAAAATAGATGTTTAGATCTCTAAAAATGTGGCTTCATATATAATTTATAATAATACATATATATTTATAAGGAGAACAATATGTCAAAAATATTAATGTATAACATATACTGGGGTTTTGTTGTGTGTAAAGGTACTGTCATATTGCCTTAACCTGAATAATGTTTTTTTCACAGTACCTTTGGCACCTCCAGAGAATCTGACAGTTATCAATTACACATACAACTCTGCATGGCTGAAATGGGACCCAAGTCCTAGGCCAAATGGTGTCATTAGAAGATATGTTTTGAATATTTCTGAAAACAGTAGTCAAGCTACTTTTTACCAGGTACAATTAATATAATATTATTAAACATACATACATACATACATACATACATACATACATACATACATACATGTCTCTAGTTATTCGGGTTTTCTCCCGTGTAGAATTGGAGATGTCTTGGCGACATTTCGACGAAGTCTCATTCGTCATCTTCAGGCTACTTCAGGCTTGGTGTTTCCAGGAGTGATGTGAGATCTTGGCTGTTTCTTCCTTTTAACTGCCAGTGGGGGTTTGAACTGATTGGGTGGGGGCTTGGCTGTGTCCTGATTGGGTGGAGGTGTGTTCTGTTCTGATTGTTTGGGGGGTTGTGTTTCATGTAAGGGTAGGAGGGGTTTTAAAGAGGCTAATTGTGCATTTGCAGTCTGACTTCTGGTTCTGGGTCATGCCTCCTCATCAGTTTGTGTTTTTGTCTGTTTTCTTTGTGGATGTTTGGTGGTGATATTCTGTGTGGCTCTTGTGAGTGTGGGCCTGGTGTCATTCATCATGTTCGGGACTCGTTTATCAATAAGGGCAGGCTTCCAAAAGGCTGGCAGGTGGGAGGTATCGTCCCGCCTGTTCATGCTGTGTGGGCGTTTTTCTATTTCAATTGCTTCTCTGATTATTCGGTTGTTGAAATGTTCAGCCTTGGCGATAATTCTAGTCTTATTAAAATCAAAATCAGACTGCAAATGCACAATTAGCCTCTTTAAAACCCCTCCTACCCTTACATGAAACACAACCCCCCAAACAATCAGAACAGAACACACCTCCACCCAATCAGGACATAGCCAAGCCCCCACCCAATCAGTTCAAACCCCCACTGGCAGTTAAAAGGAAGAAACAGCCGAGATCTCACATTACTCCTGGAAACACCAAGCCTGAAGTAGCCTGAAGATGACGAATGAGACTTCATCGAAATGTCAGCAAGACATCTCCAATTCTACGCGGGAGAAAACCCAAATAACTAGAGACCTACATACTAACACCCGCGAAAACCTCAGAATACACACACACACACACACACACACACACACACACACACACACATACATACATACCATCAGTTCTATGGAGGGTAATAATCAGAAGATAATTTGTTTCTCCAGGGAAAGATCAAAGAACACTTCTCTCATCCTGGATGAAGCGACTCTGAAATAGGTAGAACAGGAGAGGCACTAAATCAGTTGAATCCAATTAGGATTTTTGAGAGACGAATTTAAATTATTTTTGATGAAGAACATTTTTCTTGGCATAAAGTATGAATAATGGAAATTTTATGAATCTATAAAATGCACAAAAATATATACTTGTCAATAAACTAAGATTTTTAGATGTCAAAGTGCACCCAAAAATGTGATTGGCTTATCCATAGATGGGATTATCCAAGCATACATACAGTAATATTTTTAGAGTATTCATATATCCCATATAGACTTATGAATAAACCTATCCATAGAAAAGCTGGCCCTCAATTTTTAAAACCAAAATACCTTAAAAAACAAGCCACTCACAGATAAGCCAATTTTGAAAATTAAAACACAAAATTTCAAAGGTCAGCTTATCCATGAGTTGTACATTTTTCATGGTGTTTTGGTTACATATTTTTGTGGGTTGACTTATCTATGAGTTTATACATGTTTATACCACAAGTACCTATGCCACCCAAACCACAGGCTATGTCCTTCTAACTCAAAGAACATTCTATTTCTGAACAGCATTCACATTTTAATCCAAACCTCTTTCTTTTTTTACAAGTCTTTGATCCATTACTTTTTTAAAAAGTGTCACTTTAGTAAACAATTATTTAATCAATGTAATCAAGTGATTTGGCTAACCTATTGCCCAATTCCTCAAATATTTTCGTGAAGTAAATCTGCTGTAATTCCTTGAGGTGCATGTTGCTCCAGCAATCCTCTCTTCCCTGCTATTTTCCCCCTTTTTTCTGATTGTTATTGTAATATTGTGATCCAAAACTGAAAATGTTGCAATTGCAAGGGAAAGCGTGAAAGACAAGCTGTCCCATTTATTTATTTTTTCCTATTTTGTCTTCCTATGCCCTTAATACTTTTGTCTAAAATGCTCTCTGTACTGTAATTACAATCAGCATCACAGTCTGGCTTAAAATTACATTTATTTTTGGTTTTATAAAATCCATCAATTGTCTTTAATTTTTAACAAAAATAAAACAAAAAACATTTCCTCAAAGGTCCAGTTAGATCATCTATTTTAATTCCAATTTATTCAAAAGCACTTTCACAAAAAAAATATTTTAAAAAACTATCCCTGTATCCATTTAAACTATCTTACATCCTCTCGTTGTTAGGTTTTTTTTTTGCCAAAATTTCTCAAACTTTAAAACTCCCTTTTTCTATTATAGTCTAAAAAGAACATCGATTCATCAGGTCAATGTTAGAGTTGTCTAATACTGCTATGCAGAAAACATTTAGCTGTAAATGAATTCCATCCAAAAGTGTTTAAGAAAATGAAACTTTTCACTTGACCCGTCCACCCCCCCAACTATTTTACTCATGAGTCAACTGCCAAAACCTCTGTTCTGGACAATTACTCACAAAGAGCAGTTGTCCAGAGTGCAAGCAGGCAATCTTGTGATCTTTCCTTTATCCACAAAGACAAAGTAACCAGAATTTGCTCTGTGGCTACTGATCTCCAACACAATGCCACCTGGAAGCTTCAGTAGTCCTGCATGCATGTAATTTCCCCCCTTTAAATTCATCTGAACATATTCTATGAGCTGTATATAACACTGGAAATGGAGTCTAATATCAGAAAATTATATATTTCATAATAGATTGATTTTCCATTCATTGATTATTGTATGATACTGAAGAATTTATTACAGCAATAAAATATTATAGTAATTAACTTTTTTTCTTAATCTAAGAACATTTCAGGTTCACACAATGAAGCTAATATATTTGGACTAGAACCATTCTCCGTGTATTCCATCAGTGTTTCTGCATTTACAAAAGTTGGAAATGGCAATCAATTTAGTAACCATGTACAATTCACAACAATGGAATCAGGTTAGATTGTTTAAGATCAAGTATTTTAATATGTACTGGTTTTGCAAAAGAAACATTTTAGCTATTCTAACTTTAATCCAAATAAATCTATGGATTTCTCATCTAACTTAAAAACCCAAAGTTTATCCTAATTCCAGGATCTGGTTAAGTATTAAAAACCCAATTGGACAGTTATTAAATTATTAATATTACATCAATGCTGATATTCTTCCCCCAATTCCATCCATCTTTCAATTGCCAATATGCTACTTTACCTAGCTCAAGAAGCATGATATATGTTTCTCCTGTAAAGAGAAATTATAAAAACCATAATTAATGAAGTAGGGATACATCAAAATATATTTCATTCTATTGTATTTTTACCACTGTGGAAAAAGCCAATAGCTTCCTTTGGTAGATTCACTGAAGTGCCTTTATTATGATATAATATGAAATGCTGAAATGCTTACTTGCATTTCCATATTGAAGTTGTACTTTTCTTTAAGCACCAGGTATTGTCCAGAATACCCAGTGTATTGCAACGAGTTGGCAGTCAATCCTGCTCCAATGGGACCCTCCTTTGAAAACAAATGGAATCATTACAGATTACATCATAACGTTTAGTGAGAACTCAACCATCTCATCATCTCATAATGAAACTGTGTGTATTTTGAGAAACTTGCTATCCAATACAACTTACCAGTTTAAAATAAAAGCTGCAACAGCTGCTGGAGAAGGGAAAGAACAGTTATGCAATACCAGCACATTTCCAGAAACAGGTACCAATTCCCTACATGTCAAGCTATAATTAATAATTTCAGAAATTTCTTTCATAATGTCTTTTCAACTAAATTTTCAGAGCTGAGTGGAACAGCATACTATTGATATGCATTACAATTTACGTTGTGTTAATTTTGTAAAATATATTAAAAGAGCAACAGTTCCAAGTAATTGTCCTTAGGAATCCATGCAAGCAACTATAACAACAATAACGTTTTTATTATTGGGTTAACATTCTCTTAGCTGTGTGTTCTCATGCATTTTTTTGTGTTGAGTAGCAGCCACTTGAAATTGGAGACTTGTAATTAGGAATGGAAACAGTTTTAAAGTTATTCTCAGCTTCTTATTTATGGTGGACAGAGTTAGTCACAGACACATAGCCAACTCAGAGTCACTGCCAAGGCATTTATTTCTGACGCTAAGTGAAATCAAATTAGGTTCACCCTCTCATCCCAAAATCTCTGAACAAGAGCCTTCAAAGTATAACTTGATTGTTTATTGTTAGGTTTATTACAACTGGGTATAACTATACATGATCATAAAAAGAATTACATATGATAAGCTATGATACAGTGACATTTTTAAGTGAATGTTACATCTTTTATCAGAGTCTACACTATAGGATGATTTGCTTCAATTTATAGAATAAAAATATACAAAGTTGTGAGAATAAATGCTACCAGTGTATAGAAACTGAATGGAACTATAATGTTTTCTGAAAACTAAAAAAAGAAGGAGAATGTGACACTTGAATTTTTATTTTGTAAAAATGTTTAATATTTAGATTCTGCTGTTTAAAAAAATCTGCAATGGCAGCAAAGGTGAACACAATAATAAAACACAAGTAACCTGATTATCAAATACTCAACAATGTAAGACAGTGCTCAAATTTTTATTTATGTTTTGCATTTATGGACCATGTATCTCCTTCAAAAAAAGCCTCAGGGTAGTGTACTGTAGAATACCAAAATATAACATATTATATGAGAATTAAAATGTTAAAGTTAAAATTTAAATTTGAAAATATTATAAAATTATAAGAGACAAGAAAATATTCGAGGAGGCAATATAACCCTGTTAAAAATTGGTTGCTGAAGGCCAAAGGACAGCTCTTATGGACAGCTCCCATGACTGCATACTCCTTTCAAGGAAAAGTATTTTTTTAAATAAATAAATAAATAATCAGGCTACATAAGGGATTTAAATTGTGAGAATTTAAGGGATCTGTTCTGAATTCTAGGGATCTGTTATTTCCTAGACATCAAGTTCTGATCTTAATATAACTTGCATAGATGAAACGTTTTTAGGGAGATTGATAGATTGATATGAATATTACCAATGGCCTGAAACCATTTATAAATCTTGATATAGAAATGTTCTATATTATCATAGCATCAAGATGGGCTAGATAGTGCCATTTGAAAAAAAATCAAGGTATTAAATATGTAGAATTTCCATTACATTTAAAACTCTTTACCAATAGTTTTTCAAATGAATCATTCTCAGTTATGAAGTTATTTATTTCTGTGTATTCTCAGTGTATATTAGCATACTTCATGTCCTAGTTTGTGTGAAATAAGCAACAGTTTAGAAGTGTAGGGTCTAAATTAGAATTTGTAGCTTGCATAGAATAATATGAGTGAGCTTGCATAAACATGACTTTAGTTACATTTGTGGCTTACTTGCTATGCTAAAATATGATAAAGCACACATGATAATAAATCAACAATGAGAATTAAAACAAAGATATAAGATGCGAATATTTGCGGATGAATATATGAGGGTTGCTTGAAAAAGTAATTTATGTATTCTCTTATATGCAGATGAAGTTCTGTTGAACAGTTGAAAACCCAAATGATTTGCCATACATATAAAATAGATTTTATGATGCAACAAGGACTATGAGTCTTAAAATAAATATATAATACAATAATACAATAGCAGAGTTGGAAGGGACCTTGAGGTTTTCTAGTCCAATCCCCTGCCTAGGCAGGAAACCCTATACCGTTCCAGACAAATGGCTATTCAACATCTTCTTAAAGACTTCCAGTATTGGGGCATTCACAACTTCTGGAGGCAAGCTGTTCCACTGTTTAATTGTTCTAACTGTCAGGAAATTTCTCCTCAGTTCTAACTTGCTTCTCTCCTTGATTAGTTTCCACCCATTGCTTCTTGTTCTACCCTCAGGTGCCTTGGAGAATAGTTTGACTCCCTCTTCTTTGTGGCAACCCCTGAGATATTGGAACACTGCTATCATGTCTCCCCTAGTCCTTCTTTTCAATAAACTAGACACACCCGGTTCCTGCAAACGTTCTTCATATGTTTTAGTGTCCAGTCCCCTAATCATCTTTGTTGCTCTTCTCTGCACTCTTTCTAGAGTCTCCACATCTTTTCTACATCGTGGTTGTAGGAGCCTGGGGAGGGCGAAAATAACCTCCCCTGCCCCCAGAGGCCCTCCGGAGGCTTCAGGGACCTTCAGGAGGCTTCCCTGAAGCTTCCGGAGTGCTCAAAACGACCCTCCGAGCAAACCGGAAGCCCATTCCCAAACTTCTGGTTTGCCCTTAGGGGTGTTTTTTTTCACTCCAGAGGCTTCAGGGAAGCTCATGAAGCCCCCCCGGGGGGGCAGGGAGGCTCTTTTTGCCCTCCCCAGGCTCCTATAGAACCTCTGGAGCCTTGAGATGGTGAAAAAATGGCTTTAAAAAAGGGTGAACTCAGCTGAGCAGCGCACACATGCGCGCTGGCCAGCTGACAGGGCAGCACCTCGTGTGCCCTGACAAATGGCTCCATGCGCCACCTGTGGCGCGCACGTCATAGGTTCACCATCCGGGATCTATAGTTTCCCGGATCTATTTTTTTCCCTTTTTTGAAGATGGGAACCACATCAGCTCGTTTCCAGTCCTCTGGCAGTTCCCCAGTGCTCCAGGATCTCTGAAAGAGATAGTTCAGTGGTTCTGAGATCTCATCTGCAGTTCCTTCAGAACCCTGGGGTGTAATCTGTCCAGTCCTGGTGATTTGAACTTGTCTAGGGTAGGCAGGTGCTCACTTACCATTTTCTTCCCTAATTCAACTTGTGTTCCTAATCTGATTTTTGTGGGGCTGTTTATTCCTCATACTTCTGTGCATTGGTGTGTAGACATTTGAGTCCATTTTAACTGACCCTGTATTTACTGTCTACATAACCTGTGTTATGCCTGACTGCCCCTATTTTCTTGCCACTTGTATGATTCATTTACATGGTATGGCACTCACTATTAAATGCTTGGTTTTGCTTGACAGCAGGAGTGATAACTCACACAAACATCTATATTATATGCACTGATAACCTTATGAGTTTTAGATTGCTGGGGACAGAAATGTTCTGTATCAATTAATTCTCTGTCCCCGCTGTTCAGTTTAAATGTTTATCCAGAAAATTTGTGAATTTAATGCCAAGTAACTCATATATCAAGGACAAGGGAGTTGTGTTTAACAGGGAAAACTGAGTGAATGAACCCTCATAGATTGTTAGTCAAAGATGTGGAAATGAGTGGAGAAACACTAGTAGAAGGCTCTGTAGTAAGTAGTGTATAGTCGGTTGTAATAATGAAAGAAACAAAAGAAACACAAATGGTTGTGCATAAGTGTGTGCTAAGTCTACTTTGTTATATAGAAATAAGAATTTGGGTAAAGGATAGAAATACATTGAATGCAATATTTGTGACTTACTTAAGAAACATATGTGTAAAGCAAGAGGTAGAATCAAACCAGATAACAATATATGAAAGAAGACTGAATGGATTATGAGACAGGGGAAAATCAAGAAAATTATAGTTGGGTTGAGTTGATGAGATTCTGGAAAAGAAATATTAGCTTAAACCAGAAAAGGCAATGCGTAAACTGATGGATAACTGAAATAGTATATGCAATAATAGTTTTTTAGAGAGGGTAGCAAAATGACAGAATAAACTAGGTTTAACTATATTTCCTTTAATTATTTTTATGACAATTCTGAATTTCTATGGTTACTGTTTCTTATTCTTTTTCTCTGCTTTGTACAAAGTACTTAAACTGAAAGAGAATAAAGTACAAAGGGCAAATACTGAAAGAAAATATGGCTCCCATGAATAGATTAAAATATTTGTTTTAACAGAAGAGTCATATTGATTCAATAGTTTAAAAATTAGTAGTGTAATATATCATGATAGCCAAATCATATTTATAAAAAATATGAACAAAGGATTTCATTAGTATTATGTTTTTTTAGAAAAATAAATGGCTATCTGTTTCCTTCTGCTAATGTAAATTCAACCTTGGAATCTGTAATCTAATAGTAACTTTTTTATATAAAGGAAACATTGAGGGATGCTGGAAGCAGTCATTAGAGATAAAGAAGCAGAGGACTGCCAAATAGCCAAAAGAATGGAATTCATTTAGGAATTTAACTCATTTAAGAACATATAATTAAGCTAAGAAATAATTTTCAGTTCTTTTCAGCTTCTTTTCACCTTTTATAATGTTATTTATTCTTTGACTTTTGTATTTAGAAATAAGTTAAATGTTCAAAACATTTTTAAAATAGTGTAATATCTCAGATGTAAATACAGATCTTTACTTTAGCAGATGCAGGCGAAGAAAAGAATTCTAATACACAGAGGAATATAAGAATAGATATGCTTTTTCATTGGAACTAATGAGAAAAGTTCTTAAATTACAAATAAATCTTCATGCACATTATAGTCCCTTCATCCATAATAAATCTTGCTGTGTGTGTATCTCTCTCTCTCTCTCTCTCTCTCTCAATCTCTGTGCCAAATTTCTCAATTTTAAAGAGATACCTAAAGAATTCTATATAGCAATGGTATCAAAAGATGATGTAGCCAAAGTAACAATAACTGTCCTAGAATTCTTTCTTCATATTGAAGTCTAAACCAGATTGTAATAACAATGAATATATGTTTACAATGGTTTATCCTAAAACTCTAAAGGTATACAACATTTGTATAAAGTATGTAGACTTCATAAAGTATAGTTGTATTCTCAGTTGTCTATATTTTCAATGTTATAACTGTGACTATGAGAAATATCCATTCTTTATTCTAGTGCATGGAATAAAGACAGTTAGACCGAGAAAGAGTGTATGTATAAATGTATCTGGATAAACAATATGAAGTGTATCTCAGCTTTAATGCACAATAATATAGTGATATTATAAATATAATTTTATTATTACTATTTTTAGCTCCAAGCGCTCCAAGAGATATAATATTTTCAAAGATACAGTCAACAAATGTGACCTTGAGATGGATAATGCCAGTTACTATTTTGGGCTACTTTCAAAACTACAAGATTACTACACAGTTACAATCCATCCATTGCAATAGTTGGGATTCTTCTGAATGTATTGAATATGAGAAGGAGCAATACTCATATCTTACTGATAATGTTGTAGAAGAAACAGTATATGAACTGAAAAAATTTAGATGGTATCGGTTTAGAGTTTCTGCTTGTACAAATGCTGGTTATGGCAATTCTACACCTTGGATTGTCTCACAAACTCTTCCTGGCTGTAAGTAAGACTATAATAATTCTTAATTTTATACGGAACTCAACTTTATAAAACTCATGAAAAATTAACAATAGTTACAATTAATTAAAAAATTATTATTGTGTGTTTCTTCAAGCATATTCACTTATAGTTTAAATCTCTCTCTCCCCCCCTCCCTCCCTCTCCCCACTCTCTCTTTCTGGTGTGTAATAGGAATTGAATGTATAACATATCTGGTCATGAAATTGGAGACTGCAACAATTAAATAGGTTTGCATTTAAGCATTCATTTCCATAATTACTTTTTATATATTTATATTACCTTTTTTGCACAACATAAATATATAATAGATACTCATACTGAATATATAAACATAACGTAGAGTTTGGATTAATATTTTCTTCATTCACCAGTAGCTCTATTTTAACTGGTTTTCAAAGGCTAAACATTTAAAACATTTAATAAATTTAAAACATCTTATTTGCTTAGAATAAATTTGGCATTACTGGAAAATTTGTTCTTTTAAAATAAATGTACCATTTCTAATGGTGCAAAGAATCATATTGATTGTTGCATATTTAGATAGATTTTTTTTACTAGTACAATTGAGCAGCTGTTAAACAGCTGCTAAATTTAATAACTTTTCAAATTATAAAAAATATTTAAAGCAGGGTAAAAATATTTTCTCATTCTCCCTCCAAAGAACATCAATGCTTAAGTTAAACCTTATATTTTGTCTTTTTGAATCAAGCATCAAGTCACAACTTCTTCCAATAACAGTTTTGTTTGAACGTTTTGTGTGAAACACAGTGACATGAAATGATTAGGGTACTGAAGTTTGTCAGATCCCTTAGATTATAAAGAGGAAGTAAAGGTTCATGTCCTTCAGTTCAATCAACTCACAGGATTGCTGAAAAGGGAAAATAATTGAATGATAAGTATATCACCAAAACTTCTTGTGAGAGAGTCCAGCATGTAAATTTAACAAACAAGTAAATAAATAAGAGAAAGGTATCATTGACATACACAAATACTAAAATATTTTGTCTTTACAAGCTCACACTAAATTTGTGGATATAGGTTATTTTAAAGAATAATTGATGACAATTTTAACTTCCCAAATTATATTTTGAATTCATTGTGTATTATATTTTGAATTCATTGTGTATTATATTTTGAATTCATTGTGAAATAAACACCAACGAAAACATCTCCTGTATTATGTAGCCATGACAGTTTTCATAATCATGCCTTTAAATGTATTATATTTTAAGACTTTCATCAACATTTCTGCTTATTGATAATTATAAGAATAAAAACCTAACTTTGTATATTCGTGCTATTTCTTGTAATTTAGATAGAATACTCTGTCTTCTGTTTTACAAATTGTTCTCTTAGGAGCTGTCTTTCTGTCTCATAAAATAGGTCAATGGGACTATTATTGCACTGATGATAAATTATATAATTCTGCTTTACAATGAGATATTTTTTACAGTATTTGAATTAAACCATATGCTTCTGTCATAATAAAAGAATTATTGACAATTGTTTTTATAAAGTAGTGAAAAAGCTATATATCCAAATTTTCTCTTTCTGACACATATGTAGGAGGTAGAAGGCCTATCCTTCTTCTCATAAAATTTCTAAGCTGCTTGGACATTTGGCTAAGATCAAGTTTTTTAGCCTCTTTTCTAGATGGATATTCAAAGTGCTATGATCCAGGATAGAGTAGGAAAAAAGAAATCAGTAAGAAAATAATTTTCTGCTTTGCAGTTTCAATATGTGCAAAATTTTTGTTTTACTGTATTTTGGATCACTGAGCTCTATCCAGTCCTTGAAAAGTTAATAATAACAGAAACAATGGCAGCCTTTTGCTATTTCCATTGAGCCTATACTGAACTTAACTTTGGATGGTTTTGTTCCTCCTTACCAACATAAAAATCAGTAGTTTAACAGAATGTAATGAATCCATATGGAAAGATAAATTTAATTTTCTGTTTCTGTTTTCCTACCAATTTTCTGTTTCTAAATCTGCATGTTGTGTCTAGGCATTTTGAAGTGGATTTCTTTATTATGGGAATGTCAGAGTGCTGTTTCCATCTATTCCCAATTATAAGTAAATTTAATCACTTTGGTATATTTCCTCATTTGGTCTAATAAATATACAGTAGTGACAGCAAAACACAACAACAAAGAATCGGAGCAGAGTGGCATGTTCTGTATACCAATCTGATTCCTACTGTATTTGTTCTCCCCTCATCATGTGGTTATATATGAAATTGTCTTCCAGAATATTGAAAGACAAAGTGAGAACATAGGTATAATTCATAGAGCTCCAGTGGAAGTTTGCTCCAAGAAAAAAATACCTTGCTCAACTTACCTTTTTTTTAACCATTAGATTTCTAAGGAATCTAGAGGGAACAATATGTTTTTCCCCATACCCCTAATTCTTTACTGGCTATACAATAATGGAAGAGAAATTAGCATTCCTTTGCATTGCAATTGTTTCAAATAAAATTCAGACCAGAAGACGTTTACTAAAATAATAAATTTAAATTTATTTGTTTAAATATGCTTATTTAAGGATTCAATATTGTAAAAAAAAAATCAGCTAGAAGTTGATAGTTAAAAGAATATTCCCTAAACTACTGTTTTAAAGCTACTTTGCTAGTGCAAGCCTTGCTAAAATGAATAGAGCTTGAATCAAAAGATTCTTTTGAGTATCAGAAGGTCTGTAAAATGATAAGCTATCCAAATGTACCATCCAGCTAACAAACTTAACTGCTGCCTTTGCATCAGGACACAGATGGATGGGAAAAATGACCCTGACCTCCATAAGATCTACATTCCTGTGGAAGCATAGAAGCATGATAATCAGGAAATGACAGGTATTAGTTACAGAAAATGCATTATTGTGAAAACCAGGAGAAAAGTGCTCATGAGAGGAAGTGATTGGATTATATGGGAATGAGTGAATAAGACTGGGTTATTCCTACTGAGTAAATTGCTGTGATTTATAAGAGAAAGGCTATGGTGATATCTTACCCATTTCTGGCTAGACTTGTTTCACAAACAGTCTTAAATCAATATGTGACAGTTGCCATTGGCACAAAGTTTGTTTATATAAGATGTTTGTTATAAAGGTTCTAGGCTGAAGCTAATAGATTTCCAATTTCCAGTCGTATTTTAGTTATACCAATTCATCTGAAGTGTAATTCTCCTTTTGGGTGAAAATTCTTCAGCTATCACAAAAGCCAATAAAGAGATATATTGGTGCTTTAGATGAAGAATTTGAAAGGCATTGACATCCTGATCCTAAATACATTTATATGGAAGTGTCTAAATGTTCATCCTTTTGAGTTTTTTGCAGCTGTGGTTTTCAGTCAGGATGTGTTGTTTCCCAGGCATGTTGCCATTGGGTGAGGTGGTCACATATACAGTTAATTGACTGCCATTTTCAGAATTTTCCAATTCTTTGATACTTGCAATTCCTCAAAACTAAAAGATTGATTCAGTGCAAGGCATAATTCTGTACAGAGGCCAGCTCAGCCTGTGTCAGCATAGCTAACAGCAGAACTAAATAAAAAGGCTGTCAGAGCTTAAATGTTCATGTGAACAATCTCTAATTTCATTGGTATCAGAGGAATTTGCTTTCAAATAAATGCTTGGGACAGAAGCTGCATTACAGAAAAGGATTTATATTCTGTAGAGCAAGCATCAAATTTAGATATAGGAACAATATCTTTGGCTGGAGAGTTTTACATAATCATTTATATGAATCATCTTTCTGTTTTTGAAAATCCATTAAATTATAATTAAATAATTACATTATCAATTAAGTATATTTAAATAATTTACTTCAATTAAATCACCTATTATTTCATTTCCTTCTCTTTTTTACTACTCCAAGGAGTGCTACAATCATCTAAATTTTCATTTTGGTATCATAATTATAAAAAAGATGCAAACCTCTCCCAGTACCTGGTTAACATAATTAGTTTCCACTGAAAAGGCTCCCACGCCCCTTTTCTCCAGACCTTTTTGTCCACATATCTCAAAAGGAGATTTGCCTCTGTCCTTGTAGTATTAGTCAAGTGGAGGAGATTATCCATTATGTCCCCCACTGGCCCATTTACAATGAGATCAGGGCCAAATTATTAATGGCAGATAAACTCAAAAGAGTCCAATCTTAAAAAATTGAACTATTTTCTTCCAGATGTTTTTCCAACAGTCAATAACCAAGTTGCTACCTTTGTCTGTTCTCATGTAAACTTAGGAAGAAATGCTTCATTTCTTATCTGTAGCTTTGGCTTTATTCTGTATAACCTTTTTATATATAATACGTCTATTATTCTATTTTATATTGTATTGTTTTGTTGTTTTATTGTTATTCATATTTTATGACATTCCTATGCTATGACCTGTGGTTACAACAATAAACTTATGAACTTTACCCCAAGAATGTAAATAGACTTAAAGGCAATAATCCAATAAGGAAAAAGAATCCACAATTGTGTTGTTTTTGTATAGAGAAAGTCAGAATTAGAGTTATCTCCTATCTTTCCTCCAAAGGTTTCAGGTAATACATATAGCTCTGCCTCTATTTTTATCCCCACAGTGATTACCTTAGAGACGGAGCTTAATCTGAAGGTAGTGGCTGCCCCACAGTTGCCAAGTGAATTTCCATAGCTGAGGGTGGCCATCTTGGTGCTAATGCAAAATTTAATCATATACCCCCCTCCCCACAGAATTGATTTCTGGAAGATAAATGATAGCGCACACACACACCCCATAGGTGCTCTTGCCATAGGAAAACTTGCATCGTATTTTTTGGTAAAAGCATAGTACCCGTAAAGAAAGCTTTGGGAGGAAAATTGTATTTTAGCATTGTAAATAAGTATTTTAATGTCCAGCTATAATTTGCTCTTTTAGGCAGTTGGCGCTTCATTGTATTAATTAATGTTATTGCATAATAATAATAAAGACTTCATGGGTCATAATGACAGTTTTTGATATAAATGTTTTTTTAAAATAATCTTTTGACGTACTTTTCTCCCTGTAGCTCCAGATGCTCCCCCAGCAAATGTAACTGCAGTAGCTACATCTCCTTACAGTATTAATATTAGTTGGAATGAGCCTACCATAATTACTGGACCAACATTCTACCACATTGATATTTCCTCAGTAAGTCATTTCAAGTCTTCTATTGTTTGACTGTTATTCATATAGTAAGTAAAAGCAGAATTTTACTTAGGAATCAGCTATTAAATAATATTTTATTGAGTGTTAGTATACAATAAAAACATGGAACCTGCAGTTTCTGCATATCTTTTTACACCTTTAGTACTCCCCTGGCAACCCAGCAGAAAATTGTATCTTGATATTTGGGAATAAATAGAAAATATACAGAATCTCACCAACTAGAACCATTAGGTCCCCCCAAAATGCTAAAAGCAGCCTTTGGCCAGTCTTCTGAATAGAGGATATTGTTCACTGGACCAAAAAAGCTGCAGCTGATATGTTAACATTAATAATCTAATCAGCTGTACCAGATTCGACAACCTTTTATCTTTTTAAAACTATTTTTAAAAACTATATCTGTTTGGAAGATTCCTAGTAGACTCAAGGATTGAGTCATAAAAAAAAGTTAGCTGTGAAACCATTTTGCTTCTAATAGCATCCTTTTTATCCTTTCTAATTCTCCTCTCCACCAAAATACAAGGTAGGGACGAAATGCGAGCAGTCCTCATTTAGTGACCGCAATTGGGTCTGGCAATCAGTCATAAAGTGAAATGGTCACTAAGTGACACCACAACTGTCCTTACTTCAGCTTTCCTTTGCTTTACAGATCTGTGAAGGTCATAAATGTGAGAATTGGTTGCTAAACTACCAGTGTTCACAGTTACTTTTTCATCACTGTCATTTACAATCGCTCTACGAGCTAAAAGAAGACTACTTGTCAATGCTATGAAAAGTCTAAATAGATTCTACTAGATTGCATAATGGCCTTGAAATCATATCAAGGAACACACAGACTGAGTGTGAAGACTCTGGGTTACTAAGGTCTTAGATAATCTCACCATTCTAAGAAATCTCTAAATATAATCACAGATAGTCTTTGACTTATCACCATTCATTGAACAACAATTTGAAGTTGCAATGGCTCCAGAAAAAAAAAGATGTATGACCTGTATTTACACTTACAGGTAAGTATAGAGAGGTACAGGGCACCACACCCATCATTATGTGATCAAAATTAGAACACTTTGAAACTGGCTCATTTATGACCAATTGCAGCATCTTGTGATTGATTTTCAGCAACAAATTCCCATTGGGGAAGCTGTATGATTTGCTTAATTACTACTGTAAAAATTGTGGTAACATCAGCTGAAAGTAATGATTTATGATGGAAATGCCGGTTCCAATTGTAGTCGTAAATCGAGGATTACCTGTACTTACATTATCAGTTCAAAAGATTAATTACTTTCTTTAAGGAAGTTTCCAATTCTTAACTTTTGATATGAAATTACTTACTTTCCCTTTAAGCTTCTGAAGATGTGACTCAAATAGGGTCAGTGCTCTAAGCATTATTTGTATAGCTGGTCACTGACATAAGTAATGTATGAAAAATTAGATCTAATCTAATTATCTAATTTGTTAATATTATTTACTGCATATACTGATTTCTCCTTTTTTTAAAACCGAGAATATTAACAAAGATTGATTTCTTTTTAATTGAATTTGCTAATGCATGTATCCATTTTGTTGGTTTCAGACATTGTAATATTATTCTGAATTTTTATCTTTGGTAATAATAATTGATTAAACTATAAAATCAATGTTTGTATAATGATCTATTAACTATAAATAGTTTTTCATTTGCGTAATAAAACTGTCTCCTCCTCCCCCTTCAGGCCTTTATATACACTAATACCTTGAGCAATACTCTAGCAATTATTTTTGTTTATTGTTAGTTTTCACTGTTTAATTATATATTGTCTTTTCTTTTTCTTTCTTTCTTTCTCCCTCTCTCTCTCCCTCTCTCTCTTTCCATCTTTCTCTTACTTCTTTTCATTTTCTTGTTTGTTTAAGGATCAAGTATTTCTTGCTTTTCAGTGATGGCCAACATCATTTTTATTGCATTTTTCAGCCCCCTTGAACACATATGATTTACTTCAACTCCTTTGAGGCTAGCCTTTGACCACCCAGTGTGGTACTAAGTAAGGATTTAAAACCAAGTCTTCTTAGTGCTTTTTATTCACTGCATCATATTGTCCCCAGTATTATTTTTAATATGCACATCTTCATGTGCACTGTGTGTAAACACATACATGTTACCATAGGAAAAAGTTAATGAAATGAGCTTAGCTAATCTTCCGTGGAAAATAGTCCGTGGCCCAGTCAAACAGAGCACAAAGCTTAGCATTGTGAAAATGGAAGAAGTCTTATTATGTTCCTATGTTGTTATAATGAGCAGTGATATATGAAGAAATACTCTGTCCCTTGATAGTCATCCCAGGAAATCAGTATCTGTTTAGTACATCAGAATCTTTATTTAAGGTTAACTCTCAGTGGGGACACTAAAGCACATCTGTCAAATAAAATATGTGCTAAAACTATCTTAGTCTCTTAGCAGCTGCATCTTCAATATGACCCTATGGGACTGCTACTGTAGACATTCGTTTTACTTTTTTCCTATTTCATAATAGAAAAGAAAATTGGAATATGACAAACATGTGAAAATGTTTTGGTATTCATTTCTATGAAATATTTTGTTGTGTTCTATTTCTGAGACCTTTTCTAATTCCATCATTGCTTTATCCACCTGAAATGGAGATCCCATGTGGATTTTTCTGAAACAGAATCTCACATAAAAATAACCATGCCTCTGGTGAACGTTTTGGCTTTATGCATGTACAACTGGATTCAAATATGAAGACAAGCAAAGCCTTCTAGTTCAGGTGTTCAAAAACTAGGCTTGCTCAATGTCTCAGATGCTGCATTGCAAAACTATTATGTGTACAAAGATCCTTTATCTATTCCATAGGTTTACTGACTGCATTTTATCATTTAGTCTTTAAACTATTATATTTCATCTACTTATACTTTAGAAATCTGTCCTGCAATATTATCAGTTTTTATATTTGGACCTTACATACATCACATATAAGTAAATTATCTTCAGATGTATTTAAATATTCAGTTGAGGCCTGATGATATATAGCAGTGATGGTTGCTGTGCCAAAAGCAGGTGGAGCATATGGGGGTCGTGCGCTGGCATGCAACACCCATAATGCTATGTGTGCGCAACCCCCAGCACACATGCATGCACGCAATCAGCCCCCTCCGCTTTTGCCACAGTTTTTTCACCTTACCCAGGCTCCAGAGACTTCCTAGAAGCCTGGGGAGGGTGAAAACAGCCTTCCCACCCCCCCACCCCAATGCCCTCCAGAGGTCTCAGGAGCTTCCCTGAAGCCTCCAGAGGGAAAAAAATAGACCTTGGGGAACCCGGAAGTTCAGGAATGGTGACTTCCGGGTTCCCCGTAGGGCCGATTTTTGACCTCCGGAGCCTTCAGGGACCTTCAGGAGGCTTCCCTGAAGACTCCATAGGGCAAAAAATGGTCCTATGAGCAAACCAGAAGTTTGTTCCTGAATTTCCGGTTTGCCCGTAGGGCTGGTTTTTGCACTTTGGAAGCTTCAGGAAAGCCTCCAGAGAGCGAAAAACAGCCTCAAAAGAAGGCCGAAGTCAGCTGTCCAGCACGCGCATGCGCACTGTCCAGCTGACCAGGTATCACCTTGTGTGCCCTGACAAATGGCTACGCATGCCATAAGTTCACCATCACGGATCTATAGGGTTGTGGTTCTTTAGAATTGTTTATAGTCTCTACTTATTCTATTTACTGTTTAATGGAACAATGATGAAATAGGGTATTTTGTGATATTGGATCCTAAGACAGACTGTTAGATGTAAAAATTGAGAGAGTAAAAAGCATGATGAAACTCCAATTTTATGCATTACAAAGTATTCTCACAGAAAAGATCTGGAAAATTATGCCAATGATTTCTGGATTAAAGGTTCCCTACTATATGGCCATAAACAAGATCTAAAGAAAATTTATTGCATTAGTACTGGGATAAAAAAGCATGACAAAGTCATTATGCATGCTGTGTCTGTTTGTGTTATTCCTTAAATTTACCCACCCCACACATGCTCTGCACTTTTTTTCCCCTTGCACAGGTAGAGATAATCATTCAATCCTGTTAATTTGGTTTTCTCTTGATGATATATCACCCATTGTTGAATAATCTAATAAACATTATGCTTTTGTACCTGCTTGGTACAGGTGGATGCAGATTACTATCAAGCTTCATTTGTCAAAGCAAATTATGAGGATAAAACCCTCAGTATTTCAGGATTGAGAGCATTTACAAGGTATTCCATAGTAGTCACTGCTTTTGTAGAAGATGTTCAGACTGCACATACTGAAGGCAAGTCCAGTTCTTCCGTTATTGTTTCCACTTTTGAAGCAGGTAAGTGGCTAATTCTGTTTGTTCATTTCATTAAGTACCTGAGTACATAAATATTAGAAAGTAAATTACAACCAAAGTTGTAAAAAAAAATTAAAAGCATAAATAATTTTAAATGCATCTCTAAAACAACAAAGTATGCTATGCAGTGTCATATCACATAGAGACAAGAAAATCTAGATACAACCCCCTCTGGGCCATTAAAACTTTCAGCTTATCTGTTTTTCTTTTGAAAAGAAAGGTGGACCATGTAATTTTTATCTGATCTACCTGGAACTTAATATCACAGAGGAGCTTAAATTATCAACTATTATCTTCAACTTTAAGCCTTGGTCAATCTGTTGAATATAAAAAACCTAGTATATATATATTTTTCCCAAATGCAGTATAGTACAGGCAAATTGACTACAGATTTTGCTTCTTATGGTCTTTTAAAAAACCTATGCCATAATTTTTTTTCACTGAGAAATTAGGATACTACAGTATTTAATTGCTTTTTCAAAGAAAAGAAAAAGAAATCAAAGAAAAAGCAAAATGTGTAAGAAAAGAAAAAAGTTAATAAAAGTAGAAAACTAAGAAAAAGTGTAAACGGCTTCCGATGCTTTGCAGCATTTATAAATATAAATATATTTTAACCTCTCTCTCTAAAGTTACATCATGACTTTCCTTTCTATAATCTATCCTGTCAAATTGCCAAAACCACAAGTCAAAAGTTCATTTTTTAAATCATTTTTATGCAAAAAGTCCACAAGACCTACCTTTTAATCTTTTAGACTCTAGATCTGCTTAGTAATATTTTTAATTGACTTGTTCATCAGCTATTAATTTTTTTCAGTGCCTAGGGACCCACTTAACAATGTAACTTTTCAGAAGATACCAGATGAAGTAACAAAATTTCAAGTGATGTTCGTACCACCCTCTGAACTCAATGGGAATATTCAAGAATATCAAGCAATGGTATATAAAGATGATGACATAGACATCTTTCAAGTTTATAATTTAAGCATTATAGACAGAACAAACAAGTCAATAACTGCCATGATAGAGGGATTAAAAGGAGGCCACACATATAATATCAGTGTAAGTTGAACTCTTTTTCTCCACAATTAATAATAAGTTTACATTAAAAATAAAAAACTGAATAGGCTTTATTTATTTATTCATTTTAATTTATATATTTAAATTCATTGGCTGTCCAGTACCAATAGACCCTTGTTGCTTAGAAATCTATAAAATGAATAAATGTAATTAGATTTCCTGTTTTAATTTTCTTTCAATAATCTTGAAGCTGTCAAAATATATAGTGAAAAATGATTAGCAAAAAGGTAAATCACTGTTCCATATATAGAAATAAGACGCACTGCCTTCAATGAAGTTATTGATACATTCAGAATAAAATCATATTTTCCCATGTACTTTTTATGTTTTATATATGTTATCCCTTTAAATATGCATAATGAAATATAATTAATTGATACATTAGTAAGTATTAGACTAAACATGTTAAAGACTGTTTTATTTATTTAGGTCTATGCAATCAATAGTGCTGGTGCAGGACCAAAGATTCATCTTAAAATAACAACAGATATTAAAGGTAAACTATTATAAATAATAAAGCCAGGGACTGCAGAAGTATAATATCAGCTTGCTTTCATTTGGGTTTTCATACACTAGTTACTAGAATTTAATAAGCATATATCTTGTTTCATTCTCTATCTGGTCATAACCAATGATACTATTTTGATTGTAGTATAATGCAAGTTATCAATATAAAGTTAGATCTTACATAAATGGCATAATACTGAATTGAGTGATTTGTTATAAATTGAATTCAAATAATAATAGGGATTAAAATAACTTGAAACCTGTTTTGGCAATAAGACTATTGGTAGCCCTATAAATTTTGTACATTAATAGTGTTATGAATGAGATTCATATTTTCCGGTTTCTTGTGAAACATAAGATTTATTTGCACAATCTCACCTATAGTAATATAATTCAATAATAATTTCAGTTATTCAAAGATAAATAAGCACAATTTCCTATCTTAGAAAAGAAATGGCTAGAAGTGCTTAGGTAGCAAAACAGATAGTTACTGATTTATAATTTGTGAATTATCACTATTGGTAGGATCATAAAATGGCTATGATTCCATTCAATAGTACTTATTTGTTTCTTTATTAAATTTATTTGCCATTTACCTTGCTGTAAGGCAACTTACCTAGGCAACTTACAACAATAAAAATGGAAAAATGAAAAGAATTGTAAGCATAACAGTAATGGAATAGAATAAACAATTAAAAAGAAAAAAAATGAGAATACAGCATTGTGAGAATAAAAGAGGGTGTGAAGGGGAAGTGAGGTGGGGAGATGTGGTTTGCTATAAATCTAGAAGCTTCTAGTGGGATAGTTATCTGAATAGTAACTTTAAAATATTCATTGTGAGCACTGTAAAGCATTGTAGCATTTATTTGTCTCAAAACAGAACCACCAAGACCCAGTAAAAAGCCAGCGCCAGTTTATGATACTAGTGGAACATTACTCGCCACAGCCACTACAATTACTATTCACATGCCAGTTTGCTACTATAATGATGATCATGGGCCTATTAAGAAAATACAAATTCTTGTTGCAGAAGCAGGAGGTATAGATTGTTTTCTTCTTAAAAGGAATTTATGAATCTTCTTTCTATTTCTACCTTTTCTTAACCTCTATTTGTCTTACTTGCTCATGGAGATTTCTGAATTTTGGTTCTTGAGTTCTTCATGAGCTACATTTGGATTATAAATGAAAATTAATGGCAAAAGGAATGTTATTCACAGAAGATATCCTACTTGAATGAGCAGAAGAATTGAGCGGAAAAACTAGCAACAGAGAAAACAAATCTTCCTGCCATTGGTTTTACTCCATTTTTTAAACTCAATATAGAAATTTACAACATTTTGTGATATTAGCTCATCTGAAACATGGGATATTATATTTAATCAAATAGTAGCCTTGTCCTCATTTACTAATGAAAAATCTGATATTGGATAACCATTTGTCTGAAGTGGTGCAGGGTTTCCTGCCTAGGCAAGGGGTTGGACTAGAAGGCCTCCAAGATCCCTTCCAACTCTGTTATTCTAAACCTTATTTTCAAATTAATTGTCTGAGTATATAAATTTAGTATTGCACTATAAATAAATTAAATTTGGACATAGTGGTATGAGAATCATATCAAGTTATTCAAACTTTGTGATAGGCGCTTAATTTTTTTTTCATCACAATTCTTGGTGTTATTTGGAGTCATATTTTATCCTTTTTATTTAGGAATGGAGATAAAGTATTTAAAGGTAGTTATGCATACATAAAATTACAATTCTTTTTGATTCTTTAACAAATATTGTATACCTTAAAGCAGGGCTGTCAAACTCCCAACCCATGGGCCAGATGTGTCATGCGCTAGTCACACCCATGCCCATTTTAGCAAAGGGAGGGAAGTCCCAATACATCATGTGACAATGCTGTGACAATGTCAGTTTGACACCCCTGCCTTAAAGACTAATATATTTATAACTGTGTATGCTTTTGTATGCTACACTGTAATTTATCAGAGGCGTTACCTTAAAAGACAAATAAATGCACAAATAGAACTGGTAAATAATAAAAGAAAAGAACAAACAGGAATTATTACCTATATATTACTATATCACTTCTCTTTTTTGGGAATTCAGTTCAGAATGATGAAAATATCACCAAGTGGTATGATGCATACTTTAATAAAGCAAGACCTTATTTGGTAAATGAAGGCTTTCCAAATCCTCCATGTATAAAAGGGAATGAAGGAGTGAGCACCAAAGAGGATATTTATGTAATAGGGGCTGATAGCACTTGTATGATACCAGGAAGTGAAGAAAAAATTTGCAATGGACCACTGAAACCCAAAAACCAATATGTGTAAGTATTATTTATTTTATACCATCCATCTCACCTGAGTGACTCTGGGCAATTTACAATAAAATATGATTTGCATTTTTGGAAGAATTTACAGAGGTGAGAAAATTGACTTGTTTAATTAAGGAAAAGACCATATCTATATTTATTAGGAACTGAAAACTCTTTAGAACTTTTTGCTAAAAATGCAAAAAAATAATAATTAGTGATATGGATATGATTAGCATACAGAAAGATGCCAGTCATTATGTAACCTTTGAGAGAGAATATAAAATATAAATATATGTAGAACTGCTGTAAATATCGGAAACCACTGCTTTATATCTTTCTCTTTTTCTTTTTTATATTTTTTCTTTCATTTCATTTTTTTTATTTACTTATCACTTTACTTTTTCTTTATTTAAATTTGCGCTGTTTTTACTTTGTAAAATATTATTTAATAAAAATTAATTTGAAAATATGCAGGATTTTGCAGCAGCTTGAAAGGTTTGGAGATTGTGGGGATATTCACACAGAAATGGTTGGTATCTTCTTAAAACAGACCTATATTTTCCTGGAATTTCATAGTTGCCCTTTACAGCTGCAATGCAGTTTGAGAAAAAGACACACCTGAATTGCTAGCAATTGCCAGTATGGATCTACAAGGCACAATTATGCTCCAAAGTACCATTTTTCTTTGAATCTAAAGAGCTGCAAAGCATGTCACAAGCTGCAAGGATGGTGTCTTTAATTTATATATACAATTTATAGCCTGTATACTTATAAAGTGAGCTTGTGTGTGTATGTGTGTATAATGTTATGTGTTTGCTGTTTATAGATTTAAGTTCCGAGCAACAAATATCAGAGGTCAATATACAGATTCAGACTATTCAGAGCCCATCAAAACTTTAGGTAAGGAAATGTCTATTTATTAGAAAGGTACAAATCATTTTGAAAACTTCCTAATGAATCTGTCTCCCTGTTGTTATAAAGATAACTTCTTTGCACCAAAGATACAGGGCTACATTGACCATTGACTTTCACATCTGTTTCTTTTGGCCACTCTGCCTATATATGTAATCTCATTTGAGTTCCTCTAGGGCAGTGACTCCCAACCTTTTGGGCACTAGGGACCAGTTCCATGGAGAAAGGTTTTTCTGTGGACTGGAGGGGGCATGGTTTTGTGTGCAGCTTGTATCCTGTAGATGAGGCTTTGTATGTTTGCATGGCCCAGTTGCTGGCATGCTGTGGACCGGTGCCAGTCAACAACCAGGGGTTGGGGACCCCTGCTCTAGGGGGTCACTTACATTTTTTTTCAAATGTTCGTGCCATTTAATAAAATACTTCATTCATTTTTAGACTGTAAAAGTTATTGGTAAGAAGTAGTTCTCCGAAAGGCTAGCAAATTTATTGGTGCACCTATTAGTACTGATCATTGCCGTAATGACCAGGATGCAGTTGTAATAACTAGTGTATGATTTCAAATAATAGTTTGGAGTTTAAATCCTAATATACCACCAACTTTACATTACAGGTGATGGGCTCTCTGAAAGAGCTGTAGAAATAATACTTGCAGTTACTTTATGTATACTCTCTATTGTTCTCCTTGTGGCTATAATTTATGCATTTGCAAGGTAAGTTCATATCTAGGTACAAGAATTTTTTTGTTGTTGTAGAGGTAGAATTACTTATTAATTGAAATAAATTATATATTTACATTCATTGACAAATAAATATGTATTGTTATAACTTTATATCCAGCAAGGAATACATTATAACTGGAGGTCATAAACTTTATTCAACAATTTATAAGCATTGTATAGAAACCTAATCAGCAAACAGAATTAAAGACTAGCATGATTGAGGTCTAGTGTATGAGCTGGGTCGCACGCATAGTATTATGGGTGTGGCAACCCAAGCACGACCCCACTGCGCTCCCCCCGCTTTTGGCATAGGAGCCAAAAAAGGTTAGCCATCACTGACCTATAGCATAGTTTCCATATTTCAAGGACTTTGTAAATTGAAGTGTGATACTATGCAAAAGCACCTGGAATGAGTTGCATTAAAATCCATTCTTTATAATTATGCACTGTAGAACATATTTCAGAAATGCTCCAGTGAGGTTGAAGTTTATGAATAACATTAAATATTACATCTTATTCAATATCCTTTGTGTTGGTTTAGAATTCGTCAAAAGCAAAAAGAAGGGGGTACATATTCTCCACGGGATGCAGAAATCATTGATACTAAATTTAAACTGGACCAGTTGATCACAGTGGCAGACCTGGATATGAAGGATGAAAGATTTACACGGTAAGCAAACTCTTTAGGCAAAACAGTAGTTCTGGAGGTCTGAAGCCATGACCCTATTGTGACCTTTTACTTGTTTAGAAGTATTTGCGGTATTCTTATTTGCACAGGTCACGAAGATCCTCTTTCAAAGGGTGACCTCCAGACACTTCTCTCAGGAATTTAGATAATCATTTGGTCTTCCCCATGTTGGGATAAGAGAGAAGGGTGCCTTTATGTATCATGCCCTACTATTGCACATTATATCCCTAAGCTGAAGGGTTTTTGATGTAGAAATGTAAAGGCACTAATAATGCTCTGTTATAGTGGCCTCAAAGTAATGCAATAACATATTGCTCTCTGCTATCTGATAGTATCTCTGAAATCCATCAGCAATCAAGTTCAAGCTATAGCATGGTATGCAGATTCTGGATTTGTTTCAGGAGATCAGAATTCATGAATAGTCATAATTTTGACCGAATGGCTTATTTCAACCTAACATTTTTTATCAGATTGTTCTGAGATTCAAGTAGAAGAGTGAAAGAAGGAAAGAAAATTTGGAAGGAAAATATATGTTAATGTATTTTCACTTAACTTAGTGAGATATTGCTGCTGTTTTGACCTGGGCTTCTTGATACAGTAAAATGCACACGATTAAGTCCAAAAACCCTCTTTTATTGCAAAGGCTGTGAATTATATTCATTCACAGTCCATAATGAGTTCCAAATAGTAGTAAAGAGTTCTACAGCAGGCTGCCAAAGTCCTTCGGAATAAGGCTGATAAGCACCCATCCTTATCTTCTTTGAAAATGCTGCCAAAGACTTAATTGGCAATTAGCTTGGCAAGGCCACATGGAGCAAAGAGTCCAAATGTATTTTCAGAAGGTAAATTGACCAGCATGAACCAAGTTGCTTCCTGCAAAGGCTCATGGGAGGGGCCAATCACCTTCAAATCTTACTCCTGAGTCATCCCTTCTGTTTTAACTGTTCTTGCCTTCTGGAAACTCTGCGCATGTGTGCACTGGGAAGAGGGGGAGCTTGTGCCTCTGCCTCGCTGCTGTCCAACTTTGGAGGCTCCGGAGGCAGCACATAACTCCCAGATAGTCCTAGACCCCTCTCTGCCTCCAACGCAGAGCCCTTGGACTCCAGGACTGTCCCATGTTTCTCCCCAACCTCCTCGCTGTCCGACTCTATTGTGAGCTCTGCAGGCCTCCAGTAGACCACAATAGTTGCTATCATTTGCAAGATTTGTGACAGAACAAAAAAAACTCATACCATTAGGTGATCCTCCAAGGTTTTGGCAAATTAAACTTTATGAATTTACTCTTATATAATTTGGGAGTTTTATATATATCTGAAAAAGAAGAGACAAGAAATTATGCCAGGATGACCACTGATGCTACAGTACATTGCCATGCTTTATGTGATGGCTCCCAAAACCTTTCCTGCTGGTATAGTGGTCCATGTAAGGAGATTGGGAACCACTAATTGCAAATTACATTGTAGGTCTTGACCAGCAAATACTTTGACTATGTTTTTAATATGACTATGTTATATATTGCAGTATTAAAGAAGATTAATGTGGAAATTTCATTAAATATTTTTTCAAAAAATTCTTTTCTTTTCCTGTGTACTTTAAGAGTATATGGGAGGTCCACTACTTCTGCTTGCTTGTGGCAGGGCAGGAGGCCGTATGGCATGTCAGTGCTGCCACCACAAGGCAGGGTGTGGAGCTGCCCCACACACTGGCTTACATTAGGGCTCCAGACCATCCAGAACTCAACACCTGCCCTGCCTTACTTTCATGGCACCAACACATTGCTCGGCCTCCTGTTCCATTGCCGCTGTGTCATAAAACAGAAGAAATGGGCTGGCAAGGTCCTGTTATGTGAGTGCAAGGCAGGTGTGGGGACATGGGTGGCCTGGCTGTGGGGGCCCTGAGGTAAGCCAGTGTCAGGCATGTGGGGCACCTTCACCCTCGCCTCATGACTGCAGCACTACAAGCACCCAGATGGAATGGGCAGCTGGCTGGCAGCACAGACACTTATGTAGGGCTTATTTTGTTGGTAGGGCTTATATTAGGTGCACACATGGTAGGGCTTGTTTTCAAGATAGGTCTTATTTTTGGGAAAACATGGTAACTCTTATTAAAATGAAGAAATGTAAATTCACAACTCTAACTTGTAAATTAGTAGTCTTCATGCTACCATTCCTGAAAAAATAAATTTAACAGATGAATTTACAGAAAAACTGATTATTTAGCTAAAAAACTTTTTGGAATACATGAATGTGCCCCATCATGCATAAGTAATCACTAAAATGCTTGACATTTTAACTAATGCATTAATGACCGGGATCTTCCCCCAGGCAATAGGAACAGGAAATTAAAGCAGCCCTGTTGCTGGATCTATTGTTTGATCTGTATGGATTAATATCATATTTTTAGACATGGACATACATTAAGTTACATATTATCATCATTCATAATTTAGAAATTGTTTTGCATCATACTTTGATGGTTTAATCCTTTGTGTATTGCCTAGTCACACATTGTAAAATTGATGGATATGAATAAATAAATAGATGGCTTGTTTATAAAGAAAGTCAACAATGGAAAACTTTCATTTTAGTAGGCAATCAGAAAGCCCTTTTAGCCCTGTCAGTTTTAAACTTAATTTCTATCTCAATGGTGCATATTATTACGAACAATTGTTCATTTGAATAACAAAGCTAGTTTCTATCTGAGTACTTATTTACAAGTGGGTTTTCTTTCCAGATATTCCTCTTTTTTCTTTAGACGCAAGGAGATATTTATCATCCAGTAAGTTACTGCATGGCTGAAGATTCAATGTGTGGTTTCCAGTGTGATGTGTTCACTTGTGTGAGCCTAGGTTATGCTGATTTTTATTTGAAATAATACTTATCTTAGCACTTCAGATTAATTTTGCAAGTTCACTAGTTATGATATTGGTTTTCGTATCTTGCAGAAACAATGCAGGGTTTTTCCTGATGACATAAAAAATCTATTTAATCATTATTAGTGCTATAACATCATATGCATGTTTCAGCATAATATCCTATATCTCGCCTCCCCGCC
Source organism: Thamnophis sirtalis (assembly GCF_051295495.1). Classification (NCBI taxonomy): domain Eukaryota; kingdom Metazoa; phylum Chordata; class Lepidosauria; order Squamata; family Natricidae; genus Thamnophis; species Thamnophis sirtalis. The sequence continues at coordinate 41,798,119 of NW_028261389.1, read as the reverse complement.
CGCTCTTTCCCCAAGATATGATGTTTGGTACCCTGCCTTGGATAAATCAATTTGCTGTTTTATAACTACTGCAACAATTGAAAGCGTATAATGCAACAAAAAGAGCCTTCAGGAAATAAATAATATATAAGTCAAAGGCTCACACTATGACAAAAATAACTATGACAGAAGAGGAAGCATTGTTTGTATGTATTTTTGTTGTTGTTGTTGTTAAAGCACTATAAACAAAATCACATAGTGGAGACTCAGACATATCCTGAAGCAATAATTAATTTGTTGCAAAATGTGAAAATATCATCTAAAAAGGCTTTCTAAGTAGATCCCAAATACTTTATTTCTACTGAAGCTATAGAAAAATTGGATCAAATGTCATATACAGTATATTTCAAGTTTAGCAAACCTGGATTGACCAGTGACCAAAGCATCTTTTAGTTTAATTCTCATTTACTCCAGTTTTCCTATTAGAAATAAAACAAATTCTAGATGATATTGTGACTAATGATAATCAAGATTCAGAATGTCACAATGCAATTTTCCAAATTTTCTAATCTCTACCCCAAACCACCCAAACGATGCCCTCGACGTGATGTCCCGATGCCTGGAAGCTGTGCGGATCTGGATGGGGGGAACAGGCTCAAGCTCAATCCCTCCAAGACTGAGTGGCTGTGGTTTCCATCATCCCAATTTGTGCATCTTGTTCCATCTTTGATGATAGGGGGGGAAACTTTACCCCCCTCAGAGAGGGCCCACAATCTGGGAGTCCTCCTGGATATGCGGCTTAGTTTAGAAGAACACCTGACGGCCGTGATCAGGGGGGCCTTTTACCAGGTTCGCCTGTTACATCAGTTGGGCCCTTTTCTGGATCAGGATGCTCTGTGCACAGTCACTCATGCCCTCGTCCTTTCTTGCCTAGACTACTGTAACACTCTCTACATGGAGCTGCCCTTGAAGAGCACCAGAGGCTTCAGCTGGTCCAGAATACGGCCGTGCAGGTTATCATGGGGGTACCTAGGTGCTCCCATGTTATACCCCTTTTAGGTGGCCTGCACTGGTTGCCTGTTGTCTTCCAGGTGCAATTCAAGGTACTAATTATGACCTTTAAAGCACTCCATGGCTTAGGCCCAGGGTACCTGCGAGACCACCTACTGCCACCGGTAGCCTCCCACCGTCCAGTGCGATCCCACAGAGGTGGCCTCCTCAGGGTGCCGTCAGCCAGACAGTGTCGGCTAGCAACCCCCAGGGGAGAGCCTTCCCTGTGGGAGCGCCTTCCCTCTGGAATGAGCTGCCCCTGAGCTTTGCATAATCCTCGACCTCTGGTCCTTCCGACGTGCCCTAAAAAGTTGGCTTTTCCAGCAAGCCGGCCTGGCCTGAATAGAATAAAATATAGGATTAATTTGGTTGTTAATTTTAATTTAATTTTTAAAATTTTATTGTAAATATCAATTGGGTTTTTTTTGGATACTTTATTTAATGTCCCTTTTAATTTTTGTAATATGTGTTTTCTTTTATGTTGTACGCCGCCGTGAGTCCTTGGGAGAAGGACGGCATATAAATCCAATAAAATAAAATAAATAAATAAATAAATAAATAAATAAATAAATAAATAAATAATTTGCAATTTTAGATTTCCCCAAATCAAAAATTCTAATCTTCTTTACAGAAATTTCCTAATCACAGGAGCATCCAGGATAATCCTGGCTAACCAGATAAACCTATTCTAGCAATCATCACAACCACAAATTCATAGGGTTGGAGAACAAATGTCATATAGACTTATGCTCAAATGTCATTGTCAATGTCAATGAAAATATGTTAGAAGGAAGGAGATGGGGACTGCCATTTTCATGCAGACATGATTTCATTCCTAGTGGAGACATTTTTAAGGAGCTTTTAACAATCTGTTTTAAAAAATATAATAGCAGAACTCTGAGTTTAAGTATACTACTTCAGAAACTAAACTGGAAAAACTATAAAACTATAATTTCCATACAATTTTTGAACCCCGTGTATTTATATGTATTTTCTTCTTGTTTATAAGATGCATAAGGTAACAACTCTGTTGATTTCCTTCTTGCAGACAAATCATTTATTTAATATAATGTATAATGTATAATGTTACAGAGTTTCATTACTTCATTTCAAGACAGAGGCAGGCAATCCAGAGTGAAAGACTAGGCTAAATGCTTATATTTTTATTTGTTTGCTTTGGTCTTTTCTTGTTTTGAATTTGACAGCAGCTAATGACTGTAATAAATTGGTTACAAAATTACAAATGAACAAATTCAAGATTATTCTATTAGCATTACTTTACATTATTAACACGAGTGTTTTCAAAATTATTCTTTTGAATTGCAAAAAGCTTGTAAAGTGCCGAGATCATTCACAAATGATCAGTGGACCCTACTTATTTAAATATCTTAGATTGCTACGAAATAGTTTAAGATCTGAATGGTGGGAATGAAAATATATATATAAAGATTTTCAGTAAGGAATAATTATTCTATATTATTCTTAAAGAGATAGACCAATGAAGATCTTAATTAACTTGTTAATAACATTTCCATTGCTATTCCTAGCAAGTACTCATGTTGCTTATGAGTTAAGCCTTTAGTCTACATATTCATTTCTGTGGGGTCTTTTGAACAAGATATAATTCCCAACAGTTTTTAAGTGATTGACCCAGAGAGTAGTGCCGGTCACCATTACCAACATAAATAAATGGCTTCTGTTGATTCTATATCTAGACAAATAACTTGAATCTGAGCAGGGTAGAAAATCATACTAGAAGTGAAACTGAGCCTAGGCTCCAAGGCTCCATCTATCTTTCAAGATGCGATTAATATTGCAAGGTCTGATAAACTGTTGTTGTATATAGGATAGCTTTGATGATCCAAATGTTTTCCCAAAACTTGATGGGAGGCTTGTGGGCTAAAGTAGTTTGATTTCCTGCACAAAGCTGAAACATCTTGCAGTTTTGTTGTTTGCAGTTATGTTACAATGTCAGCATTGGGTGAACTGGATGGTTGAAAATAAATCATCTGCAGAATATTTTCCTTGATTCTGTAACTCAAGCTTTTCTAAGATAAAGTATACTAGATAACCATTAAGGCCAGAAGAATCAGGTTGAACAAAGCTTCTGTAAATCTTATTACTGAGTGCTTAGCATTTCTTTTACTCAGTGCATCTGTAATCATTATATAATATATTTACTCAATATAACTTAATCCCATTCTAACTTCCTATAGAACCTGATAGTCTTAATCATATATCATTTATTGATATATATTAAAGTTTTTAGTGTTTGGGTGCCAATCCAGTTCCATAATATTTTTTCTGTTTAAGCAAGAGCTTCCTCTTTTAGTAGTTGGCAGGTACTGATTGTCTATTGGAAAGCAGAATGAGCATTCAGTGATTAGTATTTTTAAATAAATAGCTCTAGTGCAAAGGTTCATGCTCTTATCCTTGGTGAACCTGATCCAGAAATGAGACGGAAGCTTATTCCCATGCAAGTGGTTCATGGTTATATTAAATTACATTTGTCATAATTTGATATTTTATTATACTGTGTTGAAATTTTACATAAATTTCCAAGGGACAAAAACCCATCTTAATACAGTTGTCCATATTGTCCAGATCAAGTGGGCAATAACACAGGGTGATATAGGAATAAATCCAAGTCTCTTTCATAAGATTGTCTAATAGAAAGAAGTGTTAGTTATATTTCAAAAATCTTAATCTACAAATCTTTCAGTAATTCAGACTGTAATCCTATACATAAACTCTATTCAATGCAGTTCCAAGTGAAAGCCACATATAATGCAATTCTTGAAATATTTCATTTTCATAACCCAGAATAACTATATTCATAATGCCTAAGCATTGTATCAAAGAAGAATAAAAGATCTAGGTTTATATAAGATGCAACTGTGTATCTGACTCATCAGTAAGTGGTATGCTTACAGTCATGCCCACACCATTTCCTGGTTGGATTACTGCTCTATGCAGGGCAGTCCTTGAATACTATCCAGAAACTACATCCGATCCAGAATGTGGCAGCATGTATAGTTCTGGCCCTCCACAGCAGTACTGGACAAGCTGCAGTGGGCCTCCAATTTATTTCTAGGTGCAATTCAAGATGCTCGTTATCACTTTTAAATTCCCAAAGTAACATGGAACTTGCAGGAATGACTGTTCCTCATTAGTGGCTCATTATGCTCCATTCTAAGTCCTATGCCATTTATCCTCTGATAACAAGATCCAAAGTGAAATATATGCAGCTCTTTTTATACTTTAGAGAAACAACCTAAAAGAAAAACAGAAATGCTTGTATGCTTAATACACTTCCATGCACAACACTTTAGTCATTCCATGTGCACACTTAGTAAAAAAATAGATCCTCCTCCTGAAAGTCTTAAAATCATCTACTGAATTAGGTTATGTAATTAGGAAATTCTTAAGCATTACAATGTGTGAATATAATTTTTAGCAAAATTGGCACTATTTCATTGCTACTATGTCTTTTATGCTTTCCCTTTTCAATTTATATGATGATTATAGTGGTACCTTGGTACTCATCATTAATTGGTTCCCAGAAGCAAAATGAGTACCAAAAAATAAGTACCAAACATATTTTTCCCATATGGAATAATGTAGTGAATCACAAGGCAGCTGACACTGACAAGTTCTAGTATGTGCATCATACTGGAATTAGGACATCATACAGACATCATACTAGAATTCTTTTAGTGAAACATAGAGATTAATAAAGTGTAGAACTTAGAAACACTCTCTGAATGACTTGGTTAGAGAAGAGTAACTAAATTGTGAAAAATGTACCCCACCTACAATAGGGATAGTGTAGCTTGGGGCTGATTGAGGCTAAATAACCTCACATACCACACTATACCACTCACAAAACCCAAGACAGTTAATGTTAATTGTCTCTCCACCTTTAGCAGCCTTGCTACATTTCTTAAGCCAGTCTATCCCTTTTGTCTTGCAAAAAGAATTTAAAAGAATTTATATTGGCACCGTTCTCATAAAAATGAAATTTAAAGAACTTCTAAAAAGTGAATCATTCAAAAATATTTAATGTCATTTGAGGCCTGACTTCTAACTTTGGTAAGTCCAGAATCAATTTAGACTGCAAAAAGTTGCCTAACTCACAACTTACAGCTTCTTATTTAACACAATCTCTGTTACAGGTTGCTTAGTTATAGAAAATCCATCAGGTAAGTTGCGTTTTATACTGTGTCTAGTCTGATGATTTGAAATGTGTGATATATATTGGTATAGTTATTAGAAAAAGTTCCAAGCTGTGTATAAATCATAAAAGCATGACCAATTGCATGGTAACTGGAGAAATGCTTTCTCTCTCTCTGGGGTGAAGCCTGCATGTCTGTGTTTTAGCTTGGCAAGTAATATAGGGATATTTAACTCCTAGGGGTTTAAAAACCATGTCATTATGGGAATGAAGTCACTGCTATATTTTATGTATCTAAAGCCCTGCATTGTATAAAATGGTTTCTGTGTGACAAAAGAAGCATTATCTGCTGGATTTGAACTGAAGGGTGATTTTACAAATGTACATAAATATCAAAAGATTGCCTTTGGGAGTAATCACATTTGTAAAACAGTTTGTAGACAACAGTTGCAGGCTGTCAAATAAATAGTGTAAAATTTAAGATGGGATCCTGTTATTTAAAAAATGTTCCAAATGTAAAATAAGTCTTTTCTTTTTAATTGTTTTATGTGCATAAAAATGATAGGTTAACTTTCCAATAGAAATGTCTTTATTTAAAACCCCAAATTATCAATTTTCCTCTTTTATTTCAAGGCCAATAGGCAAGAAATGTTTTCTGCAACATGTTGAAGATCTGTGCACAAATAACAACATCAAGTTTCAGGAAGAATTTTTGGTATGTTATCAAACAGTTCTCACAACATGCAAAGTCTCCACTTGTTTCATGTGTCACATTTGATGTACTTTGATCATTAGTATTCAGTAAATAGTTCGGGCACATTTGATATTTTCACATGGATAGCAGTGTTATATACATATTACTTCTCATTCCATTTGATCAGAAGAGTTCATACACTCATCCTCCTTATTCTTGCTACAGAAATCTTTCCCTCACTGCTGCTTGCATTCAAACAAAAAATGCAAGCTATCCATTCTATATTCTCTTAAGAAATATTCCTTTTTAGCTGACTTCCTAACATCTGAATATATTCACAGTATGCAGCATAAATAATTCAAGTTAAATCTTTAATATGTCGTACTCCAGCATAAGCATACATGAAGTCTTGTGGATCAAACTCTATTGTCCTCGAAGGCAGTGGGATTCTTTCTAAAGATCTGCTGGGAAACGAAAGCCTTGTAGCAATTGGTTGACCACTGCTGAGCTAGATTGGCAGGACATTGATTATATTGCAGTAAATGCTGGGCTGAAAATTTCTTCCAAATCTTGTTATTCCCATTCAGTTTATTTTTTTAAAAAAAATCAGTTCATCCTCCCTCTCTCCCTTCTTTCCTTTAAGTTTTACAGTTCTTAACACCTATTTTGAGGTTGCTCTGTCACCCATATCCATCTATAATTTTCCCTCAAGCAGCCTGAAGACTCCTTGACTTTGTGCTTTAATTAAATATCAGAGGAACTGAAATTTGAAAATTGATTTAGATCAAGAAATGTGGGCAGCTTGAAAACTGCAGAGGGAAATATAATAATAAACTACAACTACCTCCTCCACTATAACTTAATAAAGGATTTGCTAATTCTAAGGCAACATGAAAATGAGGTAAAAGGTCTGGTGTATCTTGATACAGATGAAAATCATTGTGAAAAAGGAAAATATATTTTGGCACAGTATTAATTGGAAGTGTTCATACTACTATACTTCCTGTGTACTTTTTTTTTTTTGCTGAAAACAAGAGTAACCTAAAAGTCATAGCAACATATATATTATTTTATAGGAACTCCCCAAGTTTCTTCCAGATCTTGCATTAACTGATGCCGATCTTCCTTGGAACAAATCTAAAAATCGTTTTCCAAACATCAAACCATGTACGTAGTTGTTTTACTAATTATATTTTTCTGAAATTAATTTTTAAATACTGCCATGTCAAAATTGCTTATATCTTTTTGATTATACAATCTGATGGAGAAAGCCATTTCTTTACTTATTTTCTAAAGAAAAATATTTGTGTAGAAATCCCAGAATTTTATTTTTTTATGAAGTAGATGAGAGATGTGTGAATTTATTGTGTCTTCCATTGTACTATCATCTCTGCAACAGTCTATTATAGCTCAAGTAAAGGGGATAATAAAGGAAGTCCTCCCATGGGACTTTCTCAGATTAGGCAGGCGGAGAGTCTGTGGATTAGTAAAGAGATCTGAAGCAGCAGATTGTGCACTGCAGTTGCAGAACAGGAAATAATACAGCCTCCTGGTTTCTTAGCTTTGTAATATAATCCATCCTAATTATTCTTCTTGGGCTGTGTACTCTGGAGTAAAATAAAGTTATCTAAAAGTGCTGGATCCATCTCTGGATGTGCTCACTTTTTCTTTGGAACATGATGATGCTTTCTTAAGATACTTGTAAATGTGGTATGTAGCTGATCCAGGAAAGATCTGAGTAAATATATAGAAATTTAGAAATCCAGGATAGATTTTATCACAGGAGTCAGGAGTCTGTCTCCCTCTGTAGTCAACACTGCTTCATTTTTCACTTATTAAGAAAAGAAATGCTATTATTATTTTAAGCATTAGCTGTGATGTGAGATGGGGACAATGCATTCTTTGGTTAATGTAGCCACATTCTGTGCTATTAAGTGTTGAGAACAGCTGCTCCTACTATCTGCTACTAGTTCAGGAAATATTCTGTGCTCAGGTTAACCTGAGCTAATATGCCTAAAGCAGTAGCAGAATGCATACTCAGAGTTTATCTCTTTTTGGACATATACTCAAAACTCTATTCTTCTATTGCATTATTTATTAGCATATGCATTCAGCCAAGATTCAATTTGATTTTGCAATTTAGTTTAACTATTCAAAATCAGTTTGAATTAATTTTGTTCAACGATTACATGAAATAAAAGTATCTTTATCCAAGTAGATCATCCCAAGGAATCGTGAGTTAGATTCAGATACCTGCTTTAATCCAATAATTGAATAGATTCAAATAGGTTATTTGATTGAATCTTCTTCTAATTAAATCTTTGTATAATTCTATTATTTCTGCCATTCCAGGATGCTTCATAGTAATATTCGTTAATATATGTTGCCTCGGATATGTTCTGTTGGAAACAAATAACATACTCAATTTTGAATGTGTTAAGGAGAACTAAATAGGGACATAGAGACATGTATATATAGATTTAATTTGAGATGGGAAAACCAGCACAGAATTCAATTTTCCTTCCCACAGGCCCATGTGTTTGTCTCTGTGTGTGCATGCACACACACACATGCACACACACATATCTTTTTCTTTCAGTGTGTGAAGAGACAAAAGTTGTAAATTAAAATGTTTATCTAAAAGTCTTCTTCGTTAATTGGTATATTGCTTGATTCTGTTAAACTCAACAATGGTTTTAATGGTTAAAAATAAAACTGAAATAAAAAATAAAATGCATATTATATATGCATATATGTAAAGAAATGTTTATAATTACAAGTTATTTCAAGTATGATGTTAGCCTATCATTAAATGTCATCTTTCCTAAAATGGTTTATCTGTATGTGCAAATATGCATATGTACATAGACTGTTATCTATCTATCTATCCATATATTCAATCACTGAAACTTTGGAAAGATGCTTTGATTTAATTTCTTTTGCACAGATAATAATAATCGAGTGAAGTTAATGCCTGATGCTTGTGTACCAGGATCTGATTATATTAATGCCAGCTATGTATCTGTAAGTTTATAACCATTTTAAATTGTAACTACATTTTTTTCCATGCCACTTGGTGATTTAGAAAGAAACATATTTTTATGGAAAAAATGCATGAATTTTCTTTTATTCTTTCTCTGTATTACAATATAGTTACAGACTAATTTCAATCATCCTCATCAGATTTTTATTTTATTCATTTGGTCCATATGGAAAACAAAAATAGCTTACTGTATACCTTGAATTATACTATAATTTATATTTCAGTTTTCAAGAAAATGTTCCATGATCGCCTGTTCCATCAGTTCACAGAATATTTTACTTCTGCTTTTAAACTCCAGTATGATTATCATATTTCAGCTAAACACCTAGACTAGTTGTCTGGTATATTTTAAGCTCTTGGAAGGCAAATCCTTCACTTTAAGCTAGGAGCAGACGACTCTGGATGCATGCAGGAGAAAGATAATCATAATGGGATATACTGTGGAATTTGTTTTCTTTGTAAGATTCAATACTGCAAAGAATATGTGTGTAGAGAAATGCCTAATATTTATTTTAATTTTTTTCTTAGTTCCAAAAAATGTATTGTTGATTTTGGATTCAAAAGAACTAAATAACAAATTTCTAAATTTTAGTTTCTAACATATGTTGTGTTTTTAGCATCAATTTTTCTGCAACAAAAGAGAATGTATGTGGCTGAGCATTGAACTATGAAGTTTTTGGTATTCCTTGAGTTTTAATTGTTTGCTTGCAGATGTTTATTATATAGATTTGTAGATTTGTAGATTTTAATAGCATTTATAGGCCGCCCTTTTCCCTGAGGGGACTCAGGGCGGCTTACAATAATAAAGGAAGGGGAGTGAAGACAAAACATAAAAAGAAATGTGCAATAACTGAAAAATACTAAAAACACAACATTCTCTCAGCATTCGGGAGGGGCGGAAGAGTTTATCCCCAGGCCTGACGGGCTAGCCAGATCTTGAGGGCTGTACGGAAGGCCTGGACTGTGGTCAGGGTGCGAATCTCCACGGGGAGATTGTTCCATAGCGTCGGAGCAGCAACTGAGAAGGCTCTCCTCCAGGTAGTCGCCAGTCGGCACTGACTGGCGGATGGAATACGGAGGAGGCCCGCTCTATGCGATCTGATGGGACGCAGGGAGGTTATTGGCAGAAGGCGGTCTCTCAAATAGTCAGATCCACTACCATGGAGCGCTTTATGGGTGGTAAGTAAGACCTTGAATTGCACCCGGAGATCCACAGGCAGCCAGCGCAGCTCGCGGAGGATAGGTGTTATGTGGGCGAACCGAGGTGCGCCCACAATCACTCGCGTGGCCGCGTTCTGTACTAGCTGAAGTCTCCGGGTGCTCTTCAAGGGCAGCCCCATGTAGAGCACGTTGCAGTATTCCAGCTTAGAGATCACAAGGGCTCGAGTGACTGTCGTGAGAGCCTCCCGATTCAGGTAGGGCCGCAACTGGCGCACCAGGCGAACCTGGGCAAATGCCCCCCTGGTCACAGCCGATAGATGGTGATCAAAACTCAGCTGTGGATCCAGGAGGACTCCCAAGTTGCGGACCCTATCTGAGGGGTATAAATTTTGTCCCCCCAGCCTGATTGATGGTACGGTGGTCAAATTATTGGGAGGAAAACACAACAGCCACTCGGTCTTGTCTGGGTTGAGCACCAGTTTGTTTGCTCTCATCCAGTCTTTAACAGCTTCCAGACCCTGTTCCATCACGTCCACCGCTTCATTGAGTTGGCACGGGGCGGACAGATACAGTTGAGTATCGTCCGCATATTGGTGATACTTTATCCCGTGCCTCCGAATGATCTCCGAATGATATAACTAGTACCATTAGTGCCTTACACTTTAGAACTGAAATCTACAGGATTGGACCAGCTGTTATGCTCTGTCCTTAACCAACACAATATTTTGAGAATTTGGAAGCTACATTCTCAAGTAAAAATCTCTAGATACTTATAGGTCAAGTGGTTCACAATTATCTGTGAGCTACTAGTTTTACAATTATGAAACAGATAATACAATACAATAGCAGAGTTGGAAGGGACCTTGGAGGTCTTCCAGTCCAACTCTCTGCCCAGGCAGGAAACCCTACACCACTTCAGACAAATGGCTATCCAACATCTTCTCAAAGACTTCCAGTATTGGAGCATTCACAACTTCTGGAGGCAAGCTGTTCCACTGATTAATTGTTCTAACTGTCAGGAAATTTCTCCTCAGTTCTAAGTTGCTTCTCTCCTTGAGTAGTTTCCACCCATTGCTTCTTGTCCTGCCTTCAGGTGCTTTGGATAATAGTTTGACTCCCTCTTCTTTGTGGCAACCCCTGAGATATTGGAACACTGCTATCATGTCTCCCCTAGTCCTTCTTTTCATTAAACTAGACATACCCAGTTCCTGCAACCATTCCTCATATGTTTTAGTCTCCAGATAGCAAGGAAAAGTAATATTAATATTTACTACTTGATGAATTCAACTTATGGATGCAAAATATTTGCTTGCCTTGGTTTGTTGTTTGTTGTTGAAAACCACAGTTTTAAATAACATGCCATACAAAATGGACGCCAGTCACTAATGTAGCTTATCAGAGTGCAAACCTTATACACAAAGCAAGATGTGAAGAATCAGGAACCATTCCTCAGTCTGTGTTCCTGTGTGCTGGGGGGGAGGGGGGAGAAAACTTCATGGAATATTATATATTTACTTTTAAATGATATAATGTGTAAAAGGAAATGCTATATATTTGAAAACATATCAAATTAAGAAACAAACTGACTTGTGAATGTAGCAATTCTACCTATCTTTTTACTAAAATCATATTATTTTCTATATTTCTTTGATGTAGCAAATGGTAAAATTTAAGATATCTCTTTTGTTTTGTTTTATTACAATAGTGATTATTTCTTCTGTTTTGGAGGTTGAGCTTTTTGCCATTTGATTGTTCTAAAAAAATCTGCATTCTGTTACATCTAATAGTTTGTAGCTCCACCTTAAACAAATAGAACATTTAATATGAAATACAATCAATAATTGTATAATTATTACCTAATAAAGTACTCAATTTTATACAGCAGACATATTTTACAACCAAGCCAAATTTTAGTATATGCCATACATTTTCTATCAAAGCGAGTTTATATCAGAAAAAGATGTTAAAAATTAAGTATTACATATATTTCAATTTTTACCCAAAGTTCAATTTCCCCTAATTGGTAAATTGGTTTTGTCCCCATTGTTACAAAATTTCAAGTAATGTTACATCTCTAATTTTACCATGGTGATTTTCTATGCAAGCTTTGTAGAAATGTAATTTTCAAAAATCCCATTAAGGAAAGAAGGCAAATCTATTATAGAACATAACATTTGAAGAGACAGGCGTTTTGCAATATGTTACATTTTGCAATATGTTACAGATTTTGGGGAGGGGGTTGTGTCAAAAGCATCAACGTGCTTCTGTGGAAAAGAATTTGCCAGTGATATCATTGTTGCCTGGGGGATGCCCAGGTAGGGGTTCCTTTCATGTCCCTGTGAAGTTGCCCACCAAAGTGGCAGATGGAGATGGAGCGTCTGATGTGACCTTACCCCACCCCACAGCAGCAACAAGTTTTGAACAGGAGCCTGCTGATGGGCAATGCAGCATTCTAACCTCGGGAACCACCACGGTCCTTAGATTTTAGATGTTTAATATCTAATCATCACCATTTTCTAAACTATATATATAGAAATCCAAGGAATGTAGACCAGTTAATTAATAGCTATTAGAAATATGTATTGTATTCAGGGAGTATTCAAGAAGAGTAACTTTTAATATCTACATGCAAGAAGACATGTTCAATATTTTACTGAATATATAGCTTAATATGATCTTTCCTCTCTTTTTTCTTTAGCAATATGTACTAAGTTTCATTTTTACTTTAGGGCTATTTATGTCCAAATGAATTTATTGCTACTCAAGGACCATTACCAGGCACAGTGGGAGATTTCTGGAGAATGGTATGGGAAACAAGAGCAAAAACTGTTGTTATGCTAACTCAGTGTTATGAAAAAGGGCGGGTAAGTTACCAATATATGGGTTAAGAATGCATTTGAAGACTCACTATTATCATACATTCATTAAAATAATGATATGATTTTATAAGACATCATATTGCACCCTGATTGCAGATAAGATGTCATCAATATTGGCCTGAAGATAACATTCCAGTTACCTTCTTTGGAGATATAGTGATTACTAAATTAGTGGAAGATGTTCAAATAGATTGGACCACCAGGGATCTAAAAATTGAAAAGGTAGGAATAGATTTTATTTAAACTCCCATATATTCTGTGAAAATTATAATCTCCAGCTGTAATGTCTGACAACACTTCCTTACTCTTGGGATCATTGTTTAAATTTCTTGATTAATATATCTTGGCTTTTATGATTCCCAATATTGTGATGTCATCAGATTATTTTCTGTAAAGTTAGAAAAGAATATTTAGATATTATTTTGCCTTATCCTGCTGTTGTACTATAGTAAAAAAAAGCCAGTATATTACAAAACAAATATGAGTGTTTATTTTCTGGGAAATTGAAATCCAAAGAACAAGTTATGAAAGTATATTCATCACTGTAATATTTTAATTTGTTGGCATTTCAAATCAAAGACAGAGCAAATCACTAGCATTACCAAGCACAGAGGATCATAACAAAGGGAGGAAATGTCCATTAAATTAAAATATCACTTAATAATGTGATGTCAAATTATGTTGAATTATATTGGCTGTGACTTTTACAGATGCTTTACAATGCCCAGTATGTCAGTTCAGTTGACAGTAACTTATGAACAATATTCAGAAATCTGATCTTTAAGAATCAGTAAACTAGGTGGCTTCATTTCTGTAATATTCCCAGTGATTCTATGATGTTATTGATTCTTGAATTCTGTATCAAGAGTCAATTGTAGTTTGTCCTATTAACAAAATCAAGACAATGAGGTACAAAATTAATGTTCCATTCCAAGTAGTAATTACTAGTTGAACTGCTTATCAGGCTGCTGTAAACAAACATTTTAGCCATTTAGGGGTACAATACATCTTAGATGCCTATCTTCTTAGGTAACAAATATCTTAATAGAGTGTCACCAAAAAAATCCAATTGTAGTTTATCCCAGTATGAAAGGCCTCTCAAAAGGTAACTAAATACTATTCTAACTAAAAAAAAGGTACTTTTCTTTGTATATCTTAACAGCATGGGGATTGTATGATGGTACGTCAGTGTAATTTTACTGCCTGGCCTGAACATGGAGTACCTGAAACAAGTGCATCATTAGTCCACTTTGCAAAGCTGGTCCGAGGCAGCCGATCACATGACAACACACCCATAATTGTTCACTGCAGGTAAGCAGATTTTTAACAGATCTCATCATGTTAAATAATGGGATTAGTTTATTAGAACAGAAGCAATGGACTGAATTCCAATACGGAGCACAGAATCTATGTATAGATTAAGAAGATTGACATTTGTGGTGAAACCTATTTAATATACAGCAACAGACATATTCAAGAGTTCAAGGTTTCAAGTGCATAAATCACAGATTGGTAATAGATGTATAATGAATTAGGTATAATACTGTAGTTACCATTATAGTAAAAATGTTAATATAGAATATAACATTTACCATAAATCTAGAATTGTATCTAAGTTAAAGAAAAGTTCCTTCTGTTTTGAGTACTGTATATATTATAGATAATACAACGAATTTATATGATGAAAAGTAACATATCTCCAATATAATACTTACCTAAGAATAATTATTTTGCAACAATATTTAATCAAACTGTAATCTGGTTCATTGTAGTCATGATTGTTTCCATTAAAAGTGCCAGATATTTCCATGTGTGTTTCCCCTCTACTTTTTATAGTGCTGGAGTTGGAAGAACAGGAGTTTATATTGCCCTTGACCATTTAATACAGCATATAAATGACCATGATTTTGTGGATGTCTATGGACTTGTAGCTGAACTAAGAAGTGAAAGGATGTGCATGGTACAGAATCTGGTAAGATGTTTTAAGATACATGCGGTAGCTCAGTTCTCAGATTGCAGATGATTTCTCAGAGTATAAGTAACTCTTGTTTTTCTCCTCCTTCTCCCTCCCTCCCTCCCTTACTCCCTTGGCATGGGGGAGAAATATTATGAGGTAGAATTATATACATATATCAATTTTGTTTGGAATCCACAATGTCACTGAGGTATGAAATAGATATTTATTTCTATTTGTATCCATCTTTGAAAGTCTTAATGTTTTTAATCCAGTGAAAAAAAGAAAAGCAAAAAGATAATGAAATAATGTTAACAACAATTGGTGACAGTAATGGTGTTCTTATGGTAGGGGAAGGAGCAAAGTAGCTCACATGGTTAGAACACTGGGTTGACAATTAGCAAGTCCATGTTCAAGACCCAAGTGCTGCGGTTTGTGACGGGATGAGCTTCGATCATTCTCTCTAGATCCTCTCTACCTAGCAGTTCGAAAGTGTGAAAACACAAATAGATGAAATAGGTGCCATTTTTGTGAGCACATTAACAGGGACATGAATGGAGCCCCCAATTAGGCATCCCCCGGGTGACGGTGATGTCATCGTCAGCCAATCCTTTCAATCCGGAAGCGCCTTAGGGGCTTCCGACACAAATGCGATGGTAGGAGAGCACTGAAAATAAAAGGAACCATTTATTGTTAAAGCCAGCACTTAATATAGATAGAGGCAGAGAGGCTTGACTGAAATATATATAGACTTTCCTCCCAACTTGCTAATGTCAGAAACAACACTCAAAATAATCATTTGTCAAAGTTGTATGTTCTTTGCATTAAGCACATCACAGAAGTAATGAATATGTTGCTTGAGGATTGTTCCTCATGTAAAGTGCATTACCTTTAGAAAATATATGTCTGGAGCAAACTTATATTAACTAGAAAGGTGAGAAACTTTGCTTCAGCCCTAAAATAATAAGCATTGGATCTTCTGAACCTGTAAGCCAATCAGAAGCCACCACTTTGACCTTTTTCTCTCTCTTTGTTTTAAGCATATGGGGGGGGGGTAAGTAGGAAACTGAGGACCTTTCCAATCTGAGGAATGTTCCAATCAATAAAGGTGCCTTGATTTAACTAAAGTCTCGTTCTTTGCTTGGTGGTGCTTGTTTGATGAATCCAGGAAAATCCTCTATGAATCCTGGATTCATAGATCACATTATGCAAAACAATACTAAACCCATGTTGCAAGATGATTGGACTTGATTCGGAATCCAAGAGGATGTGCTATGTTAAAATATATTAAAACATAGCACTGTTTCTTATAGCTCAAATCAGGCCCAACTAACTTACATGAGTACTTCCTTAAGGTTTAATGGGTTTGGCATAGTTTTATTTTTATTCACCTGGAAATTCAAATTGGGAGAACATTGTTATTATAATATACCTAGAGGAATGGTCTTCAAAATTTCAAAAACCAAAATAAAAATTTCTCCAAGAAGATTAATTTTTGTGAGACTCTGAGACATTATCTTATTTACATGTGAACACCATTGTGATAAAAACATGGTCCCCTCATCATGTCCCAGCCTCATCCTGTGTTCTTCTTCATTATATATCCCTTTGAAGAAGCTGCAATAAGACATGTGATCTGATTAGAATGGGTTTCAGAAGAACCACCAAATATGAATTAGTTGTAAGAATGTTGCTTTTTCTAAAAGTATGAGTATTAAATTCAAAAATTGCCTCAAAACAAGTTCAGGTTAGCAACAAAATATCTCTGAATAAAGCTTAACCACTTTAAATGTCATACTTTCTAGGCACAGTACATATTTTTACATCAGTGTGTTCTGGATTTGCTGACAATCAAGAACAACCAGCCTCTATGTTTTGTTAACTATTCAGTTTTGCAAAAGATGGATTCTTTGGATGCAATGGAAGGTATATAAATGTATTTTATCAAAATTATTTTTTGATTAAAAAATGGTAGAAAATTTATTTGTCACACATTTGAAAATTATGAGAAGCATTATTTATATTACTTTATTTGATGTTTTTGTTTTTAACTTTTTGAATAAAACCAAAGGCAATGAAACTCATGAAATTCTAGAGTTTTCTTCCTAACCTAATTTTTATTCAATCACATGGTTTTATTCTTGCTTTCTGTATCTTTTCCACAATATGAAGTCTATTGCCTTATCTTATCATTTTTTTTCTTCCTTCAAAAAACTGGGAGCAAAAGCTCTTCTAATAAATTTCTTTAAGTGACATCTTTATGATCTGATAATTTTTGGCCATGTTGTCCTTCATCAATATCCAGATTTCTACTGTTAAGATAATAAATTACCATATTTTTTTGCTCCATAAGATGACCATAACACGCACCTAGGTTTAGAGGAGGAAAACAAGAAAAAAAATATCTGCCTCTGCCTCCTAGCTTCCATCCAGTATTCATCTGGCAAGTGTTCTTACAGCAAACAGCCTGGCCAGCTGCCTCCGCTGGGGAACTCTGGAGCCTTTGCCGTTGAGCAGCTGATCGGTGGTTGAATTGGCCTCCTGGAATACTGCTAATTAGCTGTTCCAGGTGGCAGGGATCGCTGCCACCATTCAACGCTGCTGCCTGTCATCCATATTCACTCCATAAGACACACAAACATGTCCACTCACTTTGGGGAGGGGGTGCATCTTATGGAGTGAAAAATATGATATTTCATTGCACTATTCATGGAATTGTCCCCAGATGTATCTGTCAACTCCCAGACCTAATAAAAATACTTTGCCATTTGGACCCATGATTTTGCCCTTTTATCTTATTGGTGATCTATTGGATACAATTCTTGACTTAGTTCTACCAACCTCATTTTTCAGATTATCACCCTATTTTTCCTCTTTGCTTCATTTCTTGTATTTTTACTCAAAACACAAAATGTTTGTTACATGCCCTTTGATATCTTTTTATCACTAAGTACTTATGCATACTTTTGTTTTAATATAATAGAGCATATATTGGATATAGAGTATAGAATGTGTGTGTGTGTGTGTGTGTGTGTGTGTTTGTTTGTGTTAGAATATAAACCACAAGTTGAAAATAAGAAAACTACCTTGATGGTTATTTAAAAAAACATTAAGTAGTTTATTCTTCCATTGATAATGGAAGCATAAGAAATCCATGTAATATATTTTAAATACTTACTAAACCTTCTGTGTAATTTAAGATTAATATGTAGAAAGTTCAACCAGTGTTCTCTTTCTTTTTCAGGTGATGTGGAACTAGAGTGGGAAGAAACTACTATGTAAATACACAGATTAAAATGCATTCCATTTCAGGAAACATAGGCTTGTGTTCATGTTGATGTTGTTTCACAATAGGGGCCAAAATATATCCCCATCATACAAATGATTATAAACAAAAATATTTTTGTAGCAAAATAAAATTATAAAAGTTGTTTTGTATTCCATGTGCCTTCACAAATAATATAAATTATTAAATTATAATTTTGTACTGAGTAAAATCTGATTAGTATAATACAACTGTACACAATAAGAACAATCCAGCAATATACATTGCAGTAAAATACACATTGCAAGAGATTCTTAGTGGTTGTTCATTTATATTGTTTCTCTACTTTTTTCTAACAATAGCTAATGTAATATTGTAATCCATGATAAACTGCCATCATAATTATATTTTTCAGTGCTAATGAGTAATGTAAGGAACATGCATTTCATAAAAATAAGGTACCACTTATAGTTTCTACCAGTATTACCATATCACATGACTCAACTCTGGTTGGAAAAGAAAGTCTGTAAGTAACTAGGCACCATATCATAAAGCATTTAAAAAGATAAAACTAGTCACTTTGAATTGCTTCTGAAATTGGATTGGCAAGGCAGACTATTAATGGGCATTAAGAAGTACAATATGCTTGTGGGAAATAACTGCCAAGCTATGTTCTGAGCCTGAGTGACCTTCAAAAGCCTTATGTAGACCACATTGCATTAATCTAAACAAGTAGCAAAAGAAGAAGCTAAAGTGCTCTGGAACTTTAGAATTCAAACAGACACTCACCTACCCCAGACTTAACAATTGTTGATAAAGATCAAAAACTCTGAATTGTGGACATGACAGTATCTGACAGCAGAAGAGAAGAATAAGGAATAGAGAAAATCGCAAAATACAAAGACCTGCAAATAGAAGTAGAATAACTGGTAAAAGAAAGCAAAGACAGTACCAATACTGTCTGGGCAACTTGGGTACAATCCCAAAACATCTGGAACACCATTTGAAGACCATTGGCATTGACAAAATCACTATCAGTCAATTGCAAAAAGCAACTTTACTTGGAACAGCTTACATCCTGCAATGCTCATTTAATATTATTAAACAACAATAGCTGCCTAGCCCAGGTCCTAAGGAAGGCCAGATGCAGTCTAAATATCTGGATGACTGTGTGACCAGCCATAGCAATAATAATTCTACATAGTTTCAAAATTATAGCCAGATTTCTCAAATTCCCATGCATTCACAGAAAGAGACTTCAAAAAGATGTCATTCGTTTCTGGAAAAGGATAAGTTTAATTCAAGAGTATGCTTTACTCCTCTGAAATAGCCGCCTTTAAGGGCAGATAGCTTCCTTCCTCATGGTCTTCCAGGGGAAACCATGGCTATTCTGAAAAACCTTTGGGTAGAAATTGTTTCCACTTAGCTTTATATTCTCAGTTACTATTTTAATCATTTTATAGGTAGTCCTTAAGTTACGATGACTTCTTCGTACGGAGCTAAACAAGGGAGATTTATAACCAGTCTGCAAAATTTGGTGTTGCACCAAAACATGTGATTGCAATGTGGACACCCGATGCCCAGCTTCTATTTATAACATTAGAGCATTTTCCAATGTACCCTTCAGCTTCCAACCAGCAAAATCAATGGAAAGTTGGCAGGAAGTGAGAAATCACTTCTACTCCAGTCAGTTTTTCACCTGCCTGCACTGTACAGTACCTATCTGTGGCATTCCTGGTTTTTGCGGCACCTACATATCCCTATGCTCTGGGGCTCCTGTATACCAACCTGTACCACTCCACCCCTCACACTCCCTGATGCCTGCCCATGGTATTTGGTCACCACTCCATGATACCCCTATAAGTCTTGATCTGCTTGCCTGTGACCCCCACCTCTTCCTTAATAACCCATGCTGTCCTCGGGTTACCCCAGTAATAGAGGCTGCAGGATTACCATTCCTATGGGATTGGTCATGTGACATTATGTTTTACAGCTTCATTGCTTACCAATGGAAGTCCCAGTCCCAATTGTTGCTGTAACCCCAAGGGTACCTGCATTCTAATTTTATGTGCTGTTTTAATACATAAATTCTATAAACTGCCTAGGACTGGCAACTTTGAAGCAGTGAGTTAAAATCAATCAGTCAGTCAATAATTTAGCTAATTAATTTCAGGTATGCCTACATATGATATACCACTGAAAATAAGACTTATATAATATGAAATTATCTATTGTTCGATTTAGACTGAAAGGCTAATGTTCCTATTATTCTCTCATAAAATTACATGGACCCAGCCACTGCATTTCAACTCAGTTATCATCTCTGGTGGTTATAAAAACAAAAATGGAGTGCAACTACTAGGCACAGTCAGTCACTTGACCTTCTAGAACAGCGGTCCCCAAACTTTACGGCTTGGCGGCCCAGCTGAGGGGGTGGAGGGGGGAACAGGGCCATACAAGTGGCAACCCAGGGCATGTGCATGCGCACACCTCAACTTGCATGAGGAGCAGGTCAGCATGCATGTGCACACAGCTCGACTTGGGCGGGTTGACCTGCATGCACATGTGAAGATAGGTAGTATCTTATTCCTCCCCTTCTGTTGAGGGAGGGGTGTTTAATTCTAACATAGATGGATTCTTTTACCCCTCTTTCAAACCAATGGTCCTCTGTCCAAAATGTGGATTTTTCTGTCTTCAAAAGAGTGGTCTTTGTCTTTCAAACTTTAGCACATAGCACACAGACCCTGTCACAAAGAGCTCTGAACCCATTCTCCAACCTGATTTCTTCCAAAATCTTCAACCTCTGTTACTTCCATTTGTAATGCATACTGGAATTTATGAAAATTAAGGTCTATAACATCTGGAAGGTGCCATACTGTGGAAAACTAATTTATTTCCAAATAAACCAAATGCCATGTAAAGCATTCATATGTCCCAGGAACATACAGTTTAAATATAAAATTGTGTCCTTACAGCGCTAAATTGGGAGTGAAGGCTGTTATCTGCAGATGCAACAAATATATCTTGGTACAGGAAATGTGAATCACTGGAGTTGATGGTATCTAGAAAACTAGCATTTCTTTAAATATTTGCTTTTTTTTAAATGGGAATTGAAATATTATCTCATAATCCTGAACAGCTGAAAATTCACCCTCTGATTCTATGAATATTCTTCAGCTTTTATGCAGCACACGGTAACTTCTCATGAATAGTTGGGGTTTTGGACCAATATATGATAACCTGAGATTGTTGGGTTTGTTTTATGCTTTTAAATTCCTGTCATAACACAGGCTTCATATTTCAAACTCAGAATACTATTGTTAGGCAGGTTTGTAAACCATTAAGACACATTCACTATGAAATATGTGACATTATCCAGCCAAAAATAAATGCATCTTCTTTGTGCTTATTTCTCAATTGCTGGGGTGCACTATTAGTAAAAATGGATGCAGTGGCTCAGTGGCCAAGACTCTGAGCTTTTCAATCAGAAAGGTCAGCAGTTTGGTGGTTTGAATCCTTAGCACCGCATAATGGAGTCAGCTCCCATTACTTGTCCCAGCTTCTGCCAATTAAACAGTTCGAAAGCATGTACAAATGCAAGTAGAAAAATAGGGACCAACTTTGGTGGGAAGATAACAGGGTTCCGTGCGCCTTCAGCGTTTAGTCATGATGGCCACATGGCCACGGATATGTCTTTGGACAGCGCTGGCTTTTCGGCTTTGAAACAGAGATGAGCACCACCCCTTAGAGCCGGGAACAACTAGCTCATTACAGTACGTGAGAGGGGAACCTTTACCTTACTATTAGTAAAAATACCAGTGAAAGCAATATTCAGATATTCTGACAAATATGATGCTTAAAAGTTTCCCCATATCTCCTGAGCTGTCTGAGGGGAAGGGGGAAAATCCCAAAATCTGTTGAAGGCAGCCTTTGTGAATGGGATCCTGCTTCTTCTCTGTCTGTGGCAATTGTTATTTCTCTTCTTCTCCTGACCCATTCCTATTAACAGGGGAGAAAGTAGGCAGTTTTCTTTCCCTCTTCCACCTCATTAATATACATAGTTACAGGTAATCCAAAAGGTTGCTCAGTTTTTATTCAACTAATCTTAAGAAAGTAATTATACTGAAGGCATGGGGGAAAATTATTGCCATTGCTGTTTGCAAGCTATGATTAAATTTTAACATGTCTTATTGGAAAGTGAGAAAATGAAACTTTTCTCAATATGAGAGTTCTCATATTGATTCTCAATATTGATGATTCAGTTTTACTGTAATGTATGTTTTTGATTTTTTTTAAAGGCCGCCTTCTCAAAGTGCTGCTTGGGAAACCATATTTCAAATGGCCCTATAAAATGTTTATTGCAGGACAAAGTTATTTACTGTTTAAAGAAAAACATAACAGTATATTTGGCTTTTTGGTTATTTGTAGAAAAAAGAGGACTTACCTAGGTATGCTTCAGATTAAAAATGCTGTCCATTATCACAGTATGTGGGAAAAAAACAGATCTCCTGAAGCAAAAATGCATGAAGAACTTTTTTATGGAGACTAACTTAATTTTAAATTCACCTGTCAGTTTAATAGTATAAATTCTCTTTAATACAGAATATGAGGAAGAGGTGATGTCCGCAGCTGTTCATATCCTAAGTCTTTTTATGCAGCTCCTATTTCATTGTGCTCAGAGAAAACACGTGTTCTTCATTTATTATGCATCTACATTCAAGTATCTGATAAATTTCTTAGGGATATTTTTTTTTAACATATGTGATATATCACATTAGTTGCAATTGATATAGATTTTCAGAATCAAATATTACTAACCTTGTGGTTCCAGGAAATGTGTTTTACTTTGATAACCCTTGTCAAGTTTCCTGATACTTGACCAATTTGACTTAGAATGATTGATTTTCTGTTTGCATATGAATGGATAGAAACATATATCATTAAAAAGCTGTTAGTTAGCGCATGTTTAAACTTCCTCTAGGTCCCTTCAGAATCCAGTTTTTAATAATGTGAAGTATTCTTAAAGTTCTCTGGGTGATAATCAAATGTTTGTGAATGTTCATATAGATACTATTGAAAATTCGGCGGTCTTCCCCTGCCCAGTTCAGATTAATGTCTCAAACAGCAATTGAACTTCTTGGTTTTTTCCCCCTTTAGCTTCTCATCCAATAAGCCACCTGGACATTTGAGAATCTCCATGGATATTTAACTCACATTACCTATTCTAGACAGATATCAGAAGACATATGCCCGATTTATTTTTTTTAAAAACACACACAATTTGATGTCCATTGGACAACAGCATTTAATCTTTATCCTTGATAAAGATTAAATACTATTATTAAAAATAAGTACAATAGTTATTTCAAATTCTTGTCAAATTGTTTCAAATTCTCTAGTTTATTTTACATCATATTCAGGCCTTATACACAGTGATAATAACTGACAGTGACAACTGATTGATGGCGGGAACAATTAATCAATGAAATGGCTTACCTCTGGAAGTTGTGGATGCTCCATCACTGAAGGTTTTCAAGAAGAGACTGAGCAGCCATTCAGAATAATATAGGGTCGGATTTGGCAGGAAGTGCTCCAGCTGGACAGACATGGAAGATGTGGGCTCCTAAGGGTCTCACACGAACCCTGCCTGACAAACCATCTCTGAAGATACTTTTGAATCAGAACTCCCACTGGTGGTGGGGGAGAAGAAGGACATTATCTCATCAGACCCTGAGAGAAGCCACTGATCTCTCGTGGGTTAGAGATTTGCCTATGAATCGGAGTCGGGGTGGCAGCCTTCATGGCTGACAAGATGCTGGTTTTTTTTGTCAAAATAAGTTTGGAACAGGCGAAGACCGTGAGAGATAAAAGACCTGGTAAGATAATTTATCTAACCCACAACTATAAATTAAAACTGGAAAAGGCAAAGAAATTTTGAGAACATAAATAATACTGAGGGTCAGATCGGGACTTTTTTTTCTTAAAAGAAAAGCAAGAAAGGAAGGTGGAGGGTTGTAACCCCCTGGAAGTTCTTTGTCTGAGCTTTCGAATAGAAGAACAGAAAGCAGAGCAGCTACAAACCCATATAATTATAAACATTAAATTTGGTTTTGAATCTTAAACAGAAACCAATATTTTTACTTTGTTTGAATTCCTTCCAGCTAAAATAATCAAGAAAAAAAGCATGTCTTCTTCTGAACTCACTCAATATAAACTCTAATTTGGTCTCGGATATCAAATAGAAACTAAATATTTTGATCTCTTTTTCTCTGATAATGGATAACGTAATCTTGACTGTGTGAGAAGTTTTAACTAATCAACTACCATAAATCAGAAGTTGCAAGAGCAGGAGGCAAAAGAGACACGTACCCAAATCTAGCTCTTTATAAATTTGTTCTAATTGATATGTTTTAAGCAGCTGTGGCTGATCGGTGATGGAAGGTGGAAGAATTATTACAGAGATAAGAACTGGAAAATGCTAAGGGTTTTTTTCTTCTCTTTTTTTTTCCTTCCCTCCTTCGTCTTTTTATTTTACTGCAAAGATTAAGATGGCCCCGGCATCACTTCCGGTCCCACAGTAGCTAAAACCTAAGGTGGACCAGAGCCTCAAAATAAGACTTTCTATAACTAACTGCAATCTTGGAAATGGATATTAAGGAAGAACAAAAGACCAAGATGGCTCCCATAGTTCTCCCTTACAGCAGTGGAAGTGGACAAATTTAAGGTGGACCAGAACTTTGAACTGTATAGCTAATTCTAACTTTGGAACTGGACGTCATGGAAAACTGGGGATTTGAAGAATTACATGAAATTATAAAAAAATATGCATAAATCATTAAAATCAAGCCTAAATAGAATTCTGAACCCAGAGAAGCTGATATCTAAAGAAGAATTCAAAGAAGAAGGGGGGCAAGATAATGAAGGAGTAGAAATAGAGGGAAACAAAAGGCAGATAAAAGAGGTTGAGGCTGCTAGTGATATAAGGGAAATTGAAGGGGGAGGTTTCACCCCAACAAAGAGAAATAAAAAACATCCTTTTGGTGGTGACCTGGGGAAAGTTGGGGAGAGTGGATGTGCCGAAGCAAAGAGAAGGGAGAGGGCAGGAGCAGAGAAGTGGGACAAAAGACTTACTAGGAAAAAATCAGATAGCCAGAAATTTTTATGTGGGAGAATATAAAACTAAGATAAGGGTTTTATTTCTAAATATGATGGCAAAATGGAGTTGCTAATTGATTGAATGTAATAATGGAAAGATAATTAAGCAAAGGTTGAAATATATGGAATATGGATAAATATGATATTGATATTGATGTGGGGAGGTTGTGAAAAACAAGACAATAAAATGGAGTTGCTAACTGGTTGAATATAATAATGGAAAGATAACTAAACAAAGCCCAAAATATATGGAATGTGGATAAATATGAAACTGACATGGGGAATCTGTAAAGCAGAGGTTTGCCATTCACTTTTATACATGATAATTAAACTGAGTGGCAAATTGACTGGAAACAACAACAGCAGGACAAGTAAGCATGGGTTAAAATATATGATAACATGGATATACAAAAACTTTTAAGATGATGAAATAAAGCGACATGTTTTCTGTTTGTTATACTATACAATAGATAGTATAGTCGTTACATTTAAAGCCCTACATGGTATCGGACCTGGTTACCTGAGAGACCGCCTCCTGCCAGTCACCTCCCAAAGACCTATTAGATCCCACAGACTAGGCCTCCTCCAGATTCCATCTGCCGGCCAATGATGGCTGACGACTCCCCGGGGGAGGGCCTTCTCTGTGGCTGCTCCGGCCCTATGGAACGATCTCCCCGTTGAGATCCGGACCCTTACTACCCTTCCGGCCTTCCGCAAAGCAACTAAGACTTGGCTGTTCTGGCAGGCCTGGGGCTGTTGAATTATCCAGCCCCATCCGATGTTATGACTGTTGCTGAATTTTTAATTGTTGTTTTTATTTTTGTACCCCCTTCCCTTTCTTATTGTTAGCCGCCATGAGTCTCTTGGGAGTAGGGCGGCATACAAGCCAAATAAACCTAGCCTATTAAGGGAATTGAAATGAATATTGAACACCGAGGTTTGCCATTCATAGACAACTAAAGGTAATCTAATCCAAAAAATGGAAAAATTGGAGAGGGAACATGAAATAGACTTATAATGGGAAACTATTGAGACTTAAAGGCAGAATCACAAATTGGGGGCGCGTAAGGATGTATAATTATATAAAGATAATGATGAGAATAGCTGGGAATTGTAACCAGATCTACATCTTGACCAAAATTAGGCTGGAGGGGGTGTGGTTTAAAAATACAATAACTATATATGTATACTTTTTTGTTCTATTTTTCTTTTTTTTAAAGGAGGAGAATATATATTTAAAATTAAATATGTATATTGAAAAGGAACTATAAATACCATCAACATAAAATGGAGCTTGCTCAGAAGCTGAAATACACCAAGCAAATGAAGTGAAGAGTGGGAAGAAAAGGAGGTAAGGGAAGGAGAGAGGGATAGGGTAGGAGGGGGGAAGAGGAGGAGAGAAATGCAGATTGGAAAGGGGAGAGAGGAGTAGGAGAGAGGAAGGGAAAGTAGAGAAGGGAAGGAGGACAGAGAGAAGAAACGGGGTAGGGAGGGGGATAAGAGAGGGAGAAGAAAGGGAATGCACAAATAGAGTGTATGGAGAACAGAAGAGCCAATAACTGGTTTTTTTTTCTTTTTTGGGGGAGTTGATGGTAAGATGAATTGATATAAACATTTAATAATACAATATGATGTTGGTAATTATATGTTATGAAAATGAAAAATAAAAACACTTTATAAAAAAAGAATAATATAGGGTCTCCTATTTGAGCAGAGGGTTAGACTAGAAGACTCCAAGGACTCTTTGAATCCTATTATTCTACTTTCTATGTTCTATACCTTCAAGTGCTTGTATTCTCATTATATGTCCCGCTGGCCATAACTTTATATAGAAGATATTCATTTTTTTTATTTTATACATTTATTAAGAGTTTTTCCATACAATAAAAACAGAATAAAAAGAAAAAAAGAAAAAAAATACAATAAATAAAAATAGAAAAGAACTAAAGTTAAGAAATATAATGACTTCTGAGCTTCTTGTAAAGGTATAGTTACAATGTTATAATCTCTCCTCTCTCTTAGATATTATACAATAAGTCCATCAGCCCATCAATTAGTCCAAGTCTATCTTAATCTTCTAAATGATAAATCATTTCACTTCTTTCTCTTTCAGTAAAAAGTCCATAAAGTGTTTTTTTTAAATTTTTATTGTTTTAAACAAAAACACAAAAAAAGAATCAACTTTTGTTACATCTTGTAGAAAGCGTGTCGATTGGTTACAAATACATTTCGTGTGTTTCTTCCACAATCCTTACATATACTTCATTCGAATTAAAGTGTACATTTTAAAATGTATGTATTTTACTATCACTGTACCACAATTCTCATTTGATTACAGTTACTTAAACGTGCTTTTATCTAAAATCATTTGTATTTAAAGACACAACCACCTACTGGCATACATTCGCAATCTCAATTAATCTCCCATAACTTTACACCTTTATAAAATAATCTAAGACAAAGTCAATTAGTAGAATATCTAAGCATTCCCTCCCCTTTCCCCCCCCAACTCACAAATTAAAGCTTATGTCCAATTTACTTTTACTGGTACAACACACACATAATTATCATTAAACATTATCCATTAACATTTCCTTGTTATTATTGTAATTAACTAAAAATTATTTGCTATTTATCTCACCTCTCCTCAGGCCCAAAAAAGATTATACCCTTGTAACAAACTCTAGACAAAAATTTGTTAATAAGATTTATAGGTCTTTCCCCTAAATCCCAAATTACAATTTATATCCAGTTTATTTTTTCTAATTAAGGTTGTCATTTCATTATTATTATCGTAGTTAATTATATGTTAACAGAATAAACATTAAAAATCTAAAGCAATCTTAAAAAAGCTAACATTCCTACTTATTAATCACCAAAAGTATCAATTAACATTTCCTTATTATTATTATAGTTAACAAGAAAAAATAAGTTGTTTACTATTTGTATCACATCTCCTCTCTTCTGACCCAAATTAATTATACCTTCATAACAAGATCTAAGCAGAAATTTATTAATCAAATTTATGGGTCTTTTCGCCACATCCCAATTTACAATTTATAACCAGGTTAATTATCCTAAATAAGGTTATCATTTCATTATTAATATCATAGTTGGTTTATGTTAACAAATAAACATTCAATGATAATCTAAAACAGTCTACAAAATACTAAAATCCCTACTTATTAATCATTAAAGGTTAGCTAGCTTTTTATCATCAACTATCCTTATCAACCTGTATCTTTCCAGTAGCAAAACAGTCTTATTTCTCTTGCCAGTTGTTGTGTCAATTTTCTTTTCAGTTCCTTTCCAAAGTTAAAAACTTCTCTCCGCACTTTATTGCTTAGAAGATCTCTCATGTAGTCTCGTTGCTCTTGAATTGTTATTAACATTGGCTTATCTTTGGTTGTCAAACTTATTTCTGAATAGATTTTTCTCGTTAACTCCATCCTTTTCGCTCTTTTTCTTCTCCTGTATCTTGAAGTTTGGGATAAAGCTCCAAATTGTCAAATTAACTTTTCCATCTTCCCTTCTCTCCGCTTTCACCCACATTTGCTCCATTAATAAGTTCATCTGTTGTCTTTTCTTTATTTTCTGTATTTTCATTCTCTTCTTTAATTTTTGGGGCTCCAACCCCATCATCTTTTGCTGTGATACCCAATAGTCTATCCAATTTCTTGTCAAATCTCTCAAATCCTTCTAAAATATTTTGTATTCCAACCAGGATGTTTTGAAATTTTAAGTTTTCCTCATTTGAATATTGATCAATTTTTCCAGAAGAAAAAGGAGTCTAATAATCACTGCCACTCTAGCCTGCCAAATTTTTTATGAATATATCTATATTTATTTTGAGTCTTAAGCACAAGTTCTTTTATACTTTTCAAAATAGAAGGGTTCTTATCTTTTTCTTTCCTTTTCCTTCTCTTGCCAAAATATTTTTCAAAAGCACCTGCAGAACGCACTTCGTACCCTTGAATCTTTATCAGGTTTTATAAACAAGTTCCAAACCCTTCCGTTGCAATGTCAGTGAAATCAAATAAGAGTGAACAAAGGATACATTGTTTCAAGGGAAAAAAACTTCAGACTCAGGCTTCCGAATGGCAGATTCAATCTTTTTATAATTTCTCTCAATTTTATGGAAAACAAGAATCTTTAGATATCTTTAATATAATTTTATAGTAAATAGAAGAAGGAATTTGTTAGAATAAAAAAAGAGTTTTAATTTAAACCCCAAAAAATAATGTGGTAAAAAATAGAAGAAATAATCAGTCCATTCACTTCAAGCGGAGAAACAGAAACATTACAATCACTACAATCCACAAAACATCATTACAAACAAGAACAAAAATTTTCTAAGCCAATCCAATAAGGATTAAATTCGCCGCTTTATTCTTTACTTAGAGGACTAATTTATCTTTTTTTAAAAAGGTTTCTTTGGGCAATCTTCTCAAAGTAAAAAAAACCTCACCCGATGGACTCACTTTCACTTCTTTCCTCTCTGAACGTCTCCAACTTTGTCAGCCTGGGGGCTGCCTGTTTGCCACCAGTTGGAAGTGCTTCCCTTGGGAACTTTGCGGTGTCCCTGAGACCAGCAAGGCTTTGACTTCCTGGTCACTGTCTCTCCGGGACGGTTTAGGTCCTGCTGGACCGTCCAGGGGCAAAAGTGTCATCGGCGGGCTCGGACAGTCGAGCCCGCACGATGTATCATCGTGACATTGGCTCCTCCACTCCAGTCCATAAAGTGTTTTGATCTTTCAAAAAAAGTTTTTGTTGCTGTTTTCTGACCAAACAAGTGAATCTTGGAATTTCTGCATATTCTAATATTTTCACAATCCATCTCAGTGGATTTCATTGTTTTTCCATCAATGTGTATACAGTAATCTTGCTGCAGTTAGCATATATAATATAAATTTACCTTAACCCACTGACTTTGATGTCAAATCCTATATTTGGATTTATTTTATTTTATCTAAAAAAGTTTTCTTGTAAAGTAAATACTGAACTT